>NC_056728.1:498920392-499000392 GCF_019279795.1 Protopterus annectens | reverse complement strand
TAAAATGTGATATGGTATATGGTAAGGAGATTACTTACATTACTAAGGGTTAGTTATTTACATTTGGTAAGGAAAGTGTAACAATACAGTAAACTTAGGATTCACATGAATGTGGTCGGTTGGTAATTATTTTAAATGTAATGTGCTTCATAAACTGTGTTTTTACTCTGAATAAGCCCCAGTAACTTGAACAATTAAAATGTTTACTAGTATTTTACAAAATCTTTTTGCTGTACTTTTATGGTTCCTACTTTACTTTTTGTTTTTATTTGTCTTCTCTTGTTGTTTACAGTTTTTTTTAAAGTGTGACAATTTACTTTTATAAAACTTAAAAAAAACAACACCTATCCTTGTGCAGTAAGAACTTTGGCCAAAAGAGACTGTTTCTGTGATCTCAGAAAATGTGATTCAAAGATGCATTAGCAGCAATGAGGTAAGACCTCACTGTTAGCCTATTTGCATGTCTGTGATTTGCCCATAATTACCAAGCTGCATGTCAGCACTTTCCCATGGTAAGAACCCTGATCAGCCTATGCATCACCTTAGCCCAGCCGCCTTCCTTTTTACTCTCTCTTTCAGACATGCACACATTCAAACACACACACACACACACACACACACACACACACACACACACACACACACACACACACACACACACACACACACACACACACACACACACACACACACATTCAAACACACACACACACACACACACACACACACACACACACACACACACACACACACACACACACACACACACACACACACATTCAAACACACACACACACACACACACACACACACACACACACACACACACACACACACACACACACATTCTTATCTGTACCTGAGTTGACAAAATGTCCATGATGTATCTTCTCATATTTATCCCTGTCCTCATTGATCATAAATCCCTGCAGTCAGTTAATAATGACAGACATTAGAATTTTATTTTTCTTATTGTTCATAAAGTACACTGTGATGATAGACATGTTGCTCTCTTCCACTTTTTAAGTTAGTCCAAGTAATACTTTAAAACTTTCCCTGATATAGTCTACTGTTCTCCCCAGCTTTGTCCCAAAGCCTTAGCATGGCCATAAGCTTATGGTGTGGTACACTCCCCCCCACAGACACATACACAGACGTACTCACATCCTTCCCAGGCATACCTGATTTTTCAGACTGCTCCTGATATTGCCTCTTATACATAACCTGTCCCTTATAACTCATGGACTATTGCATTTAGTAAAAATGTCAGACATTAAGAGTCTCATACTTCCTATAGTTAAAAACATACATTGTAATGCAAGCCCTCTTCAGTTAACATAGAGGCCTTAAGGTTCTGTCCTGACAAGCTGCTTTCTGTTCCAAGGGTATATGGTTTAAAACGTCTGCCCACTTTTTGCATTAACATTTTTAAAGACTTATGGCAATATGATAAGTAGGCATCTGGTATCTAGTGGTGGGCCAGAAGGTCCATTCTCACCTAAGAAGCTGAGTTATGTACAATGGGTGCAGGGCTGAAACTTCTCTTCTGCTGTTATATTAACTTTTTTTGAGTGACTTTAGGTAATTTGTAAGACTAACACTCTGCTAAGGAGCTAAACTGCCTCCTTTACTTTTTTTCAATAACTTAATGTAATATGTGGAAAGTACCCCTGATGCCATTTGGTAGGACAGGGGGCTAATATCCTGCTAAGGAGCTAGGTTGTTCTCTGAGGGTACACAGTTTGAAGCATGATGTGGCTTACTTATATGTCCTTCATGTCTAGTTACACCCTGTCTCATAGGGCTTTTTTGCTGCAAAAAAGTTGTTTCACTTAAATTTAGGTGTTCATGATGTATAGTGATCTCCTTGAACATATGTTTTTCATGCTGCAAAAGTGCTGTTTCGTTTACTTTTAGGTATATCTGGTGGGTAGTGATTCTCCTGCCTATAGGTATTTCATGCTGCTAAAAGTGTTGTTCCATTCACTTTTAGGTATCACTGATGTCTAGACTTTCCTCTGTAAAATATTGCAGGATCTTCTTGTTAGCTTAGGAGATTTTAGAGGTATGACCCCCCACGCCCACACAAACACATGTGTACACCCAGCTACCACTGCCTTCTGCTAAACTCCCCAGCACCTAGCTGTAACATGATCTCATCCAATAAAGTAATGGGTGAATTGGATGAATGCAGACTTTTGACAGTGTTTATTAACACACCAGCCATGCTAACTTACACAGCCAGGTGATTCTCTGAATCACTTGGTTATGTAAACACCTCATTGCAAGCATTTCCATGGGAAAGTACATGGCTAATTAACATAGGCCACTTCCCTGAAATGCCTCATTAGCATTTGCAGTAGGCCATGTAGACACCCCACTTCAGTGCTGCACCTCTTCATGTTACGTACCGATGCAGGGCTGCCATTCGACTGAACATGGTTACTGTGAGGGACAAAATGGGCTTACCCCTTACAGAAACCTTTTTTAATCTCCCCCAAATGTGAGATAACACTACCAAACAGAAAAAATTAACAATAATAAATGCACAGGGATATAACATTTAAAAATAAAACAGTAAAATTAGCAAGCAATAAATAAGAATAATACACATAAAATGCACAAATAAAATTATTATAAAACACTGCTTCTGCCCAAGTAATAAATCAGATGAAAAAGTTAAGTTAAAATGAAATTAATGTAATATAAATGTTGAGTAAGTGTTAAACTAATGCATTTAAAAATGAGCAATTGACTTTACTGTCACTACAAACTAACTCGAACAAATAGGTTCAAAGAAGCACGCCAATGTAGGTGACCTCCTGTCACTACCATGGTGGCAGGTTGTACAAATAAGGGCTCAGAAGCAAATAAATGCAAACCAGAGGTTTCACTTGCACTGGTAGAACAACCAATTGACCCCAAGAAGCAGGGCACAACATACAGAAAAAGCAATACAGTTATACAAGCTCAATAAGGTAAGCGGGACCCAAGACATGTATACCAATACCACAATTTTAAAGATAATCTTGTAGCACACTGGCAGCCAGTGTGAATTCTGTAGCATAAGCATATTATTGTGATAAGGCCATATCACCCATCATCTCATCCTACACCCCAGCTAGAACACTCCGGAGCTCCAAACACACCTTCTGACCATAACCAAACCCAAACTCAACAAAGGAAAAAAACTGTATAGCTATTACCCTGCCAAACAGTGGAATAAACTCCCACTGGACATCCAAAACACTACATCTAAACTTATATTCAAAAAGACTATGAGAAATCACCTTAGTTTAAATAAACTTTGTCTCTGTTATCAGCCCCCTGACTAACCCATCTCTCCTGACCAATCATTCACTTTTTTCTCCTACTTGTACCTAACACCACCTCCTTCCAAACTCACCCCCCCTTCTTCCCTACTCATACCCCTAAACATTCCTTTACTATTACAATCTCCTCACCACTAGAATGTTCAACAACAACTGCTGCACTTTTATCTCTCCTTCACTGCTACCCAGAAACTTCCTTACTAACTTGCTTTCTCTTTATTGTAAATACTATTTTCCTGGTCAACCTACTTCAATATACATAGCTAGCCAACTTGTATATAATCTGTAATCAGTTTTATTATTGTATACTTGCTTTACATTTTTATATATTTTTTTGTGTACTTGCATATGTTGTTTTTTTTTTTGGAGTTTTTATATGTTTTGTAACAATGGAGCTTTTCTTCCTGGGTCACCACTGAAAAAAGGGCCTCGTCTCAGATGGACTAATCTGATCAACAAATGTCAAACAAACAAATAAATAAATAAATAATAAGATGAACCCTCATGTTGTCTGACAGCACAGTTCTGCTTAAGCTGCAGGTGATTAATCTCAGTATCACAATGTTCAAGGCAGAGGGCATAGCAACAGTCAAGGCAGAATGAGACCAGAATCAAATCTTAGAGATCCTCTTGAGGAATAATGTGCCTGATCCTGGAAGGAGTCAACAAATGGAAGCAAAATTATTTAACCAGATCTAAAACTTGATTGCTAAATATCAGCTGACTGTTGGGGGGTCACCTCTAAATGACACACCTAACTAACAAACATAGTTCTTTTGCCACTATAGAGAGTAAAGGATGGACATGACAAAGCAGACATATTTCTGAAGGTAGCATGGACTGCCGTGATTTTGGCTTTGAAAGTATTAAGATTCAACTGCTTATCAGTTAGCTACTGATAAATGCCATCCAGGTTGTTAGCAAGGGTATATAAGATCACCATATGTTACTGAGGCAAGGAAATGTACAACTAGGTATCATTAGCATAGCAACTGTATGCAAAACCTTTTCCCCTAATAAGATCTCCTAATAGAAGGTGGAATACCATAAAAGGTAAAAGGCCATAGATAAAGCCTTGAGGTACCTCAAAATCCAGAGGGCATGGAATACCACCATCTGCTTATTGCCAGGTAAATAGGAAATGTACTACTCAGGGACCGTAGATTACAAACCATAGTAAGTCCATAACTGACCATTGGAAATGTCATGACCAGTGCTGTTGGATGGTGCAGAGATAAAGAAAGACCAAGACAGAGTAGAAATTCTGGTATCTATCCATCAGGAGATCATCCAATACTTTAATGAGAATACTGTCAGTATTATGGTAAGATGCATGAGCCTATTAACCAAAAGGTAATATGGTAGGACATATCGAAAAAATTTTACATAGAAAAGAAAGGTTTAAGGTGAGGCAGTAGTTGTCAAAAACAATAAAGTTAGTGGATTTTTTAGGGATGGGTCAAAAAATCTCCTTGCAAGTAGTTGGGTGAAAAAGACCTTAGAAAGGACTATAATATCTGATAAATTATTGATCCCAATATATCCAGACAACCATTCCAGAGGAGCACAGGTCCAACATGCAAATTATAAAGTACATGCTTGAACTCACAGTCAACTGTTCATCATAATTAGGAATGCTAAACACTGTACAAAAAATAAAGGAACAAGCTCTGTCATGGTGTCTGAAGAAGGAAAGGCAAATCTTAACATGGCAACCTTCTTAGTGATGAACCAAGCTTAAAGCTCATACTGATGAGAAGCTAGAGCTGACTGCGTGGAAAGGCAATTTGGGGCTGCACAATCTATTCACCACCTAGAAGAGTATGGCCAGTCAATTAGCCAGTGATGAGATCTTAGAGGTTCATAGAGGTTCATAGATTAGTACTAAGCTAACTGCCCTTGCGAGCCATTTTAAGCCTAGCCAATTATCCCTTGTGAGACTCGAACCCTGCACCTTGTGTTTGTAAGGCAAACACCTTAACCATTAGGCCACCCTCCCAACCCCTTGCTAGACAAGTAAGCTGTAAGAAGTCTCAGTGTGGTAGAGAGCATAATACTTATCCTGATCAAGTGTGTTACTCCAAATACCTGCATACCTCCACTTATGTTCCAATCTTTGCCCTTCACACTTCTAGGTAAGGTCATTGAGAATTCATCTATGTGTTTAGAACAGAGGTCCCACTACTCAATAACAAGTGACCGGAAGCTAGCTTATCAAGGGCAAAAGACAGGGACCTAATATAGTTACCTATCAAGGAATCAAGCTATCCCCAGAAAGTAAGTGAAGAAACAAAATAGAATAAATCTATGGAGAGATGTGGGAAGCATCATAACATTCCCTCAATTCAAGCTTGAGGGACTAAAATTCAGTAGTTCAAGGATAAAGTAGAAAAGGAAGTGATTAAATCATGCAACTGGCTCAAAAAGATAGTCTGGTGTAAATACATCTGATATGAAAGGCAAATTAAATGTAAGTTCAAGTTGATATGGTGTTGTGTTAATAACCTAATCAATACCAGATCTTTTTTATAAAGGGCTAACTTCTTTAGTTAGAATCATCAGTTTATCATCATCAGCTCAGATGTTGAAGACAGCAAGAATGACAATGTTCTGGTGACTAAGCACTTTGTCAGTGAAGAAGTCTGCTCACAATTGTAGGAATATCTGTACACAACTTAGTAGACAGCAGATGAGCAGGAATCTATAGTTTGCTCCTGTAGCTAGGACATGTTCAAAAGAGTTGATTTTCCTGGTGGTAGTCTGCATCAACTGTAGCCTGGAACTCAAGCAAATGGTAACCTCAGTCTTGGGGCTACCCTCTTCAGGGCACTGAATTATGGAAACCCCAGACAGAATAGCAGCTGCAAATGGGTAGCTGAAGTTGTCATCAAGTCAGGTCTCAGGGACAAAAGCCAAGTCAGTATCATGCAGAAGATTCAAGATCATTCCAGTTTTGTTGCTGAAGCATCTCAAATATGTGTACATTGTACTAAAATGGACATAGGAGGATGATTTCTGGTCACCTGCTTCTAAGTGGAGCCCTGGATACTAATATAACCCAAAAGAATGATGGACAAAATTATTTAGGATATTTTACCCCAAGGCTGGAGTTAACATGCTGAGAGACAACCACTCTGAGTGGCTGTGAGTTGTCTACTTCTGTGACCATCCTTATGCCTATGCAGACATCTACAAGGTTCAAAAACAGGAGCAGGCAGATAGTGAGAGACTGTTGATGAATGAACAATGAGATACATCTATCGCAGAATCTAATAGCACAGTTCTCCAAAATCAGTGAAGTAAAAAATGCAAAAAAGACAGTGCTGGTGGGAATCATTACGATAATAGACGAGGGAAATGGAAAGCAAAGAAGCAGAAAAATAAAGATTGGAAAGATAAACTAATATTAAGAATAATAACAGGATAAAAAGATTTGCAGACTAAGAAAAAGAACAATCGTCTGAGAGCAATTGAAAGAGAACATACTTAGGAAATTATCTAAGTATGAACTCAATAAGACAAACTTGTGCGTTAGTGAAAAAAGATTTTCCTCAATCAAAATGAAAAAGGGTTCAAATTTATGGGAACAATATCTCTGGTAAACAAGAGGGCAAATCAACAAAGGAACATAAAACAACTGTTTATTAGAACCTAAAATATCTGGCATAACTAGATTAGGTAATAAATAATGAACCAAAAGTAGAGGGAAAGGTCCAGAGTAGAAATGAAGTTGAGAAGAGCAAATTAAATCACAGGATACACAGATTGTAACTGATTAAAACCTGAAAGCGTCATATTCTATTAGAATCATGCTGAAAAGTAAAATAGAGAAATAAAGAATAACAAAGGTAGTCAACAAGAGTGGAGATTAATAAATGCAGCTGGTGAACAAAGAAGAAAAAAGTAGATAAGTTAAGGACAGAAGTAGGGAAGGAGAAAAGAGAGTGCGATAAACAGCAATGCACAATCCCTCAGACTAGACCCAGAGGAAAACAAAAAGTACGCAGAAATCAGAATTCAGCTATTAGTAAGTAAAATCAATACATCTTACAAAACAACTGAGAAACATACAATGGCCAATGATGTTGTAAGAAGTTTTCAGACAGAGAAAGGCCTTGGATCTCGCCATCAGTAGAAAAAATGCAATACTGGTAGAAAAGTAGCTACTAAAAATAAAAAAAGAATGAAAACTGTTAAAGAACAATTAGCAGTGAAATATAAAGAGGACCAATCAGAGAAAAAATATTGATCTAAATATATACCCTGCAAGTCAAAACACAGGTTCTAAGTGGAACAGTTACTGCATTTTGTCTGTATACTGCTGGACAACAGCAAATTAACATACTAAAAAGATGTTTTTCTAATACTCAAACTGCCCTCAAATGCCACCATAAAAAGAGCCTTAGGGAACCAAATATGCAGTCATGTCTGAAGTTGCTAATGAACCCCGACAATAAAAAAATCACTATCCCACAAATTAAACCGAGCAAAGCTTGATTAAATTACATCAGCTAAGTGGAAGGACAAGCACAGATACATTACCAAATAGTCCATTAATCCAGTGGGATATCACCAGGTCAGCATCAGCAGAGACCAAGCTTTGCCACAGGTCAGCAGAACTGACCCTGTTCCAATGAATTTCAGAGACTACACAGAGTAAAACAAAATGGGACCAGAGAACACCTTCCCAGCAGAAAAGATCAATCCAAGCCTAAGCAAATAATTCCTAACACCCAGGCAGCAAATAAATGTAGCTTCAAGTCAGCAGAAGTAATCAGCTACATGAAATACAGGGAATGCAGACAGCTTACTGACTGGGACCAGAGAATAACAGCACCTGTTCCATGAGAGAGATTTGGTATAGTCCAAGCAGTGAAATCCAAGTGACATCTAAAACAGATAATTCTTGCAGACGAGAAGGAAACAGCTGGAAATCATCCACTCCATGTTTATCTTCAGTCCTTGAACAAGTAGGAACGAAAAAAAAACAGGAGCAGCAGAAGTCAAGAACAGTACAAAACCAAGAGAGGAAGGAAAGTCCAAAAGCATATGGAAATACAAAAACAGTGACAGCACAAGTGAAAACAAAACCCACATTAGTATTAAATCCAGAGGACAGTAGCATGACAGGGCAAACCAACAACTTTCGTATTGAAATTATTTGACATTTTGTTGTAGCCAGTTGCCCACATAGCTGAAAAGATAGAGTAGGAGGTAGTTAGCTAAAAAAGAGGTATGAGAGGAAAAGCTTTTTGCAGTGTTATTAGAGAAAAAAGAAAGAGAAATGGGTACTAATTCATACATTAAAAAAAACAAGAGTTCAGTTCCTATGGCATAAAGAAAGAGAAGAAATGGAAAAACAAGATTTTGTATAGAAGTGTGTGGGACTCACATTAGGAAATACATTTTAAATTTGCAGAGCTATTGGATCTCTGAACAAAGATTCTGAAGACACAGCAAACTTTCCTTCCCCAACCCTTACAATGTATCAGGTGTCATGTAGCAGGTTCATCCTAGGACTATAGCTGTGAGATGATATAAAGAAGTAGGAAAAAGTAGTTGGATGACTGTAGGTAAGCATGCATGTGAATTCAAGTGTGCCTGTAAGCATATGTGTATGCATGTGTGTGTGTGTGCATGTGTGTGTGTGTGTTGTGCGTGCATGTGCGTGGGTGTGTAGGTGGGTCTGCATGCATGTGTATGCATGTGTGTGTGTATATGTGTGCATGTGGACATGCACATGTATGCATGTATGTGCGTGTGTGTGTGTGTGTGTGTGTGTGTGTGTGTGTGTGTGTGTGTGTGTGTGTGTGTGTGTGTGTGTATGTCTATATTAATTTCATATGAGTAGTGTACATTAGTTAAGGTAATACTGCGGTGGTGGTGCTGCGGTAGCATTGTCGCCTCATAGCAAGATGTTGTCCCGTTCGATTCTCAGCTAGAGCATCTTCTGTATGGAGGCATATGTGAACGGGGCGTGCCTTCATTGAAGGTTGTGTGTCAGGGCTGGTAACCTGGTACGTAAAAATCCACTACCAATCATTAGCGGACCGGAGTTCCGCTGTGGAGAGCCCTAACTGGGAAAAGCCAAAAAACACAAACAAACAGTGTACATTAGTTGAGGTCTTAACTATCCCAATACATGTTGCTCTCGGTTGAAATAATAGACTAGAAATGGGAAAAGAATACAAGAGAAAACAAATATGTGATAAGAAATATTTCTGCGGCCTGATATGCTGCATTAATGCCTTACATGCTTAGTATAATGAAGGCAGATAGCATCCCATTTGGTCCTTAGTTCAGTGTCACTAATGTCACTGTCACATGCAGTGTTTAGCCTGTTGCTGTATAAATCTTTAAAGCAACTAATGCTTTAAACCCTTGCTGTTTTCCTTTTTTCCTGACGGACACAGCTCTTTCTCTGCTGGAGCTTGTATATTTTTATTTTGTTATTAATATGCCTTAGCAAAACATTTTACTTTGTTTGGAGAAGGACACACTTTCTCATTTAAGGTTCTAGAAGTTATTACACCGAATAAGAGGGGAGGTGATGTTGTGAACTACACTGAGAGTAGGGAATGTGAATGGATAATCTTATTGAGAGCTGATTCTGGATCAGGTCTCAATGAATGAGCCTCAATTAAACCCAGATTGAAGCAGCACAGGAATGTGAAGTGAATTTAAATATTATTTTTATGTACATTTTAATATACAATTAATATATAAGTATTTTTTAAGCATTTACATCTATGGATATGTTTGGTTAATTATGGTTTTACATATGAATTTATGCAGTACATATTAATTTATTTGTATACTTGTTTGTGTGAGAATTTACTATCATTATTATTTTTATTTTTACTTTTTACATCAGTGCTGCTTTAAGACTTGATTAAACCTTTGATCAGATAGGTTGATTGATTAATTAATACTGCCTTTATACTCTGGTTCTCAGTGTCTTATCATAGATCTGATGAAGCTCTTGTAGTGAAAGCGCTTATCTGTTTTTACAAAATAAAATAAATTGCTTTTTACATGGACTGATCTGTTGTTGCTTGGATGTACTAGGAAGCACTATTGCCTCACCTACAGCTTATACTTTGTTGGATTTTATTGCACTTATCGTTGAAGTGAGGCATTAACCTGTTGTTGCAGCAGTCGTTTGGTTTTAATGGTTTGTTATTAATATGTGTCTTAATGACTATTTCTCCCATATGTAAATTTTTTTATCATCTGTTTTTAGTTAATTTTTTTTGTAAATGTTAACTGATTGCACTGTTTTGGAGAGTTTCTCCTCGGGTCTTCACTGAAAACGTGATTTTTTCCTAGTCGGACACTACCCAGTTAACAAATGTAAATAAATAAATAAATAAATGAAATAAATAATGGTAACATATCTATAAAAATACAACAATCTAAGAAAAAATAAACAAGTGAAAAATGCCACTTGTGAAATATATTCTTAAGGCTGGGAAGCAAAAACTAATTAAACAGACACACTTACAAGTATTTACAGAAAGAGACTCAAGGCAAGCCAAAGTCCCATTGCCTCCTGGATTGCCAACAATGTCATATAATCAGGTGAAGTTGGGTAGGACACCCCTTGTTCCACTATGTAACTGTTATAACACAAGGTTGGAAATACTTGATATGTTTCACTTTAAGTATGTCCAAGATAGTGAACATAAAGTAAGAGTTCTAATATATACATTAGAGGTACTGCTTTATAGCCTACCAGTTTTTTAAATCATTTTACAGATTCAATTCAATCAAGCAATCAGAATTTCCTAAATGCCACTTCAGTGATTTTCTTACTACCTTCATTTTTTAAACATAGTTCCTGCTTTCAGTTCTCCCTGCGTATACTGTGACCCAAGTGGTCATCTTCCACTTTGAGTAACCTGCCAGTCCTAGTAAAAAAAAATCAAAGAAACCCTTGAAATGAACACAAGTAAATTATAGACCTTCTCTAACAGGTTCTGTAACACTGAGGAAGAACAGCTGCAAAGAAGAGGCTAGAGAACTGAGGTCTAAACGAAACTGTGACTCAGGATAACCAGAGACCGAAGACCACTAAGTACAAGAGGTACATTACTTGCGACTGTACCTGTGTGGCATGAAAGGCCATGCATAACACCTGGATTAGGTAGTTCTGTCCTTAATGAAAGAACAACTTACAGCAGGAAGGATGCAGTACAGGAGGCATCATTAAACACCTACAATCAGCTATGATGGCAACTTGAAGCAAGCAGTAGCTATTGCATTTCCTAAGTTTCAGTTCTGGGTAGCAAGTCTTTCTCAGAGCAGCAGACTCAGAAAAGAGAAACAGTATTATAAATGGTATTTCTTTTTATAATGATCATTCACTCAGTGAACTCTGGATAATGCAAGTCCATTTGCTTTTTTGCTTAATCTGAGGTTTAAGCTCATGAGCAAAAATATATGAGGACCAGAAATATGTATTAGTCCTTCAGACATACAGTAAATCTGACAGAGGTCATACTGACAGGAAATATAAAGAGAAGTACGCCTAACATGCAATCTTTTTGTAGCACTTAGTATGCATGTGTTTTAATAAAAGCAATTCCTCTGACAGTTCCATATCTAATTTTATGTTCTTTACATATGTCTTGCTCAAAACAGTTTTGAGGAGACTGGCAATTTCAAGCATTGTGTTTTTTATGATACCTGCCTAATTTTATTCTGAACAAATGTCAGTTTTATATCTGCAACTACCCTATATAATGGTTACCCAATTCATAATTTTATGTGCAGTCCCTTAAAGTGATTGTGCCTGATCTGTGTTGTCCATAGTCACAGCAGTGATACATAAACATGACTTATGCTAGTGTTGCACCACACACACTGCCTGGGCAAGTTATACACACAGAGGCCAAACTAGATTCCATTCACAACAGCTTAGTCTTTATAGCTAGACATAAAACAGGATCACTGCCAGACTGTGTGCTATTGATCTTCCTGCAGCAAGCAAAACCCACCACTATATGGAGTAGCTTACATATGAGAATACCCATAGACATGTTTTAAGGCATACTATTCCACTGTAACCTACCTGATAGTAGGGATAAGGTGTGTGTGTGTGTGTGTGTGTGTGTGTGTGTGTGTGTGTGTGTGTGTGTGTGTGTGTGTGTGTGTGTGTGTGTGTGTGTGTGTGTGTGTGTGTGTGTGTGTGTGTGTGTGTGTGTGTGTGTGTGCGCTTGTGTGTGTGCGTGTGTGTGTGTTATAGGACAGGGAATATTTAAGGTGTGTGTGTGTGTGTGTGTGTGTGTGTGTGTGTGTGTGTGTGTGTGTGTGTGTGTGTGTTTATGCATGTGAGTGTGTGTGTGTGTGTGTGTGTGTGTGTGTGTGTGTGTGTGTGTGTGTGTGTGTGTGTGTGTGTGTGTGTGTGCAGCTAAACCTTCCAAACACAGCTCGCTTTCTATAAGTTTGGAATTGTAAAGTTAGGATGAGTGGTGCTGTAAAAGTGAATCTTCTGTGTTTTTCTAGCTTGTACATGCATATGACTCCTCTACTTCCTCAGTACTCAGCCTTAACCATTATATTAGTTTTCATTCTGAAGTGAATGGCCTGTGCCTGGGAAATAGCAAATTTGCATCTCATGAATTTGATGGGATCATGTGCTGAATTGCCTGTCAGTGGCAGCACTGGCATCCTGATGTCACAATTTGTGTTTTTGTAGGTGTGGTTGCAGCATTATGCCTCCCTGCATCGTACCATGGGCTTATGGATTGCATTTACACTTTTATTCTCTTGATGTTGTTCATGTGTTGTCATTTCATTGATACTAGGTAGTTATTAGGCTTATAGTCTGATTGAGGACCCTAGCTTAATTTTCCAAATGCTGCAAAGCATCTTCTGTTTAAGTGGCTTGCTTAAGGATGCATATTAAGCAAACAGTGGGTGAAGGAATAAAACCCTGTATCACAGAAGCATCTCATTAACAACATCTCCTTTATCCCCTGCGCTAACTGCTAATCATTAAAAAACTGATATTGCTCTACCATGCCATGCTGGGTAATACATCAGACATAATGATTGATGAGGTGATGCATTTGGCCTTCAGATGTGGTTAATAAGCATTACATGACCATAAACTATGAGAGCAGATGATACCCATATGCGATTATTATATTAGTATTATTATTAAAGGCACACATTAAATCCTACTGAATCCATTTAGAGCAAAAGATGTCCTCAGTCTATAGCTGCTTAGCAAATGGTACTTTGTATTCAAAGAGATTGTGTGAGAGGAGCAGGGCTGTGGCATTTATATTCTGATGTGTACACACTTATGCAACTGTGCAGATTGTTTAGTGAGTATGGCCTTGTACTCCTAATAAGTTCATCTGGCAAATATTTCTTCTTAGTGAAATAAGAGAAGGCATACAATTCCAACTTACCTAGCTAAGAATTAAGTGTCATGTGCAAATAAATCTATTTATGTATGGCATCTACATTCTCACTGTCAGTGAACAATGCCATCAGGAATGGACTGTCTACACTGAGGGGTCTATATTAGAACATCAAATATTTAACAGTTCGAATCACTAAAGGTCGACCTTTAGTGATCGAACTGTTAAAACATCGAATGTTCAGAAAAAAATAAAAAGAACAAAAAAAAAATCAAACAGAGATTTCTGTTTACTTGTTAGATGTTCTGCAGTTTCGCTATTCTCGTGTCGACAATGTCAGATTCGACATTGTTGGCTTTTGAGAATTTAATATAGACCCTACACTGAGGTACTGATGCTTTGTTAGTGTACATGAAAACTTGTCTGTTGTCATAATCAAGTGCTGAAGTTGGAACTTTTCTGACCAGGCCAGCTATGTAAACTGGCTTTGTAGAGAATGACTTAAGTGGCTTACAAAAATGTAATGTATAACAAAAGTATTTCTGAGTAAGAAAATGAGAACAATACACAGATGCAGGGTTTACAGACTTCATCTATGCATATAGTGCAAAAATGTACTTAAGCTCTCTGCTTGTGTTCGCAGCTGAAAGGTTTTGTTATAATCATACCACATATCTGGTTGAATATGATCAGACTGTGTTGTCTGATTTGGTTAGTATGAATCTCTGCCCACAGCTATGACAATAGATTATTAATCTTCAAATGTTCTATTGTGGAGAGCGAGCTGTAGATGAAATGACTGCTGCTGCTGCAAAAAAAAATATTACAGTGTCTAATGAGATTTTTACTAAGCATTAGGAAGGGGAGAATAGGAATATAACAATATGTTCCCAGTTCGTTTAGGATCATAGGATCACAGAAAGTTACCAGGCTATTGGCCCTGAGGCCCTTACAAGTATAGCCAAGAATTCAGCCCATGTTCCAACAAGTTAGTACCCTATGCCACTGTCCAGCAGGGACATAGGTGGAATCCCAGGGGTGTATTTGTTCCTCATCCAGTTATCTAGGTTGCACTTAAAAAGGTTTAATGAGGTACTCTGCTTTACATGGAGAGGGAATCTATTTCACAAAATGGAGAGTCTCTGGGATGCAAATCTGTCCCGCCAAGTCCTATTTATGTCACAGACTAGGATGAGGTCTCACGTGCAGGTTACTCGAGTGGAGCTTGACTAGCGGATATGCAGCAGTCCTATCAGGGCATGGTCTGAGATTGCTTTGTATGCCAGACAGAGGTCACTTCTGAGGACTCTGTAGGAGACTGAGTAGAGGGACAGGGCAAATGTCTCTCCAGCTGCTGCATGTGCTTTGTGAGGTACATGCCGAAAGGGGCAGTATATTCAATAATCAGTCTTATAAGGGAAGAATACAGGGATGTTATGACCACCTTGTCCCAGGATGAGATACCCTTACTAATGACGTGGGCCATGTAGAAAGCTTTCCGTACAATGCAGGCAATATGGTAGTCAAAAGTCAGTTTGCTATCAACCTGGGTTCCTAAGTCCCTCACGACTGATTGCATGCTTAGTGCCTTATTATCAATGCGATCATTTGTGGGGAAGTCATTCTCCCCAAAAGGGATGATGATGCATTTTTTGGCATTCAGTTTGAGGCCATGTTTCTGGAACCAGTCATTTGCTTGGGTGAGACCCTCTTGGAGGATGTACACATCACTAGGGGAATTGATGACAGCACCCAGCTTGCTGTCATCTGCAAACTTGGTCAGCCATAACTCACTAGATTTGGCCTGCACCTCTGAGAAGTATATCGCAAACAACAGAGGCCCCAAGACTGATCCTTGGGATACACCACTTGTTACGGGTCTACTACTTGAGGTGGCTTCCCCTATTTTGACTAGGTGGGTTCTGTCAGTTAACCAGTTTGCTACCCATCTGGTAACTTATGGATTGATGCCTAGTTGAGAGAGAGTATCTATTATACCTGAGTGGGGAATAGCATCAAAGACCTCGGTCAGGTCAAGGTAGGTGGTGTCTTCCCCTCTTCTATGGCCTTGGTGACTGTCTCAAAGAAGTCAACCAAATTTAACAGGCATGACCTTCCCTTGACAAAACCAAACTGAGTGGGATCAAGTGACTGGAGGTTGCCAACGTCCTTGTTAATGAGGTCCATGATAATCTGCTCCATGGCCTTGCAGATCAGGCTAGTTAGGCTGATGGGGCTATAATTTCCTAGATCGGTGGATGTTCCACCTTTGTGCACAGGGATGACAGTAGCTGTTCTCCACTTGGCTGGGATAAAGCCGGTACTCAGGCTTTGGTTGAATAGGGTGCCTAATGGTGCTGCAAGTTCCTGCCTGAGTTCATGTAGGATGCAGCCTGGGATATCGGGTCCCATGGAGGCTGTATTTTTTACATTTGAGAGGGCAGTGATGACTTGCTCCCTAGAGATAAGGAGAGATGGGCAGGTACTGGGAATGTCCTGTTTTACTGATGGGGGGGTCAGAGGAGTGTCATTTTCACTGAACCTGTCTGTGAGCAGGTTGTCTATATCTACAGGGTCTGTGTATGTGGTGTACTTGACCATCAGTTCTGAGCAGATCTGGGTGCTTCCCTTGAGATTGCAAACATATGTGAAGAAAGCTTTATGATTGTCTTTAGTAGAGGTGGCCAGTTTGGACTCGAAGTTTGCTTAGGACGATTTCATCAGTGCTCATATTTGCTTGTACAGGCTAAGGAGAGATTGCTTCCAATTAGGCACCTGCTCCTTCTTGGTCCTGGACAGCATTTTTTTCCTTTTATTATAGAGTTTATTTATTGGAGATTTCCACCAGACAGGTTTACTCTTCCTTGAGGAGGATGATTTTGTCCTGTCTGGTATTCCTGATTCCATGCAGTCATATAGATAAATGCTCATATTTCAACTGATAGCTCCTGAAGGGGGAGGAAAAAACTGAACTCACTCCATTTATTTATTTATATTTGTTGACCAGGGTAGCACATTGATCAGTACTGACCACTTTCAGGCTTAGCCTGGATGAAATACAAAAAATTCACAAACAAAAATACAGCAATAACAGAGTAGTTCAGACTAAAAAAACTATGCATATACATTCTACTGAAAAGCTTGGTGCAATGCACAGTCAAGCACAGTGTAATGTGCAATATGTACATTAATTTCTAATGTGGTCAATCTTCAGTAAATCGTGAGGGAAGCAAAGAAATTCAGAAAGGAGATTGGTTAGGTGATATGTCCTGTGTTGGATGAACAAGTGCTTTTTGAGTTGCATCCTGAATGTGGAATAAGTGTTGACTTCCTTAATATCGATGGGAGAGCTTGCCAAAGAGTAGGTGCCTGAAAGGTGAAAGCATGTGCAGTGCTGTGGGGTATAGCTCCAGGGGTAATAAGGGTTGGTGTGGCTTGTGAGTAGTTTCTCAGGTTGTATGAGAAGGTGTTTTTGTGAAGTCTAGCTGCAAGAGGAGTAAATGTGTAGATAAGGACTGGTTTGTAGAGATGGGATCTTAAAAGTAGATTAGATTTTTGTTTTATGGGTAGCAATTTTTTTCTAGGTGATACAGTGATGTTCACAAAAGAGTGAGATTGTAATGAAATGATAGATGTGTTAGAGATAGTCTGGAGTGTGGCAATGTTTTCTTCAAGGCGGAAGCAAACATTGGCAGCCGATATTCAATCTGAGAAAGGAAAACTCTTTTGCCAGTGGTTGTTCTGGCTGGTTGGGATAGAAAGGGGGAGCTCTTTTTGTCACAGAAAAAGAGGGAGTTTATTTTGGCTCTCACTTTGTCTATGTGGAAATGGAAGTTTATTAACTGATTAAGCCATGGTCCTAGGTATTTAAAGGTGGGGGTTGCCTCTATGGAATGGTTGTGTAGGTTAAAGATAGTTAAAGAGTCAGGTACTTGATGAATTTTCTGTGGAGTTCCAGAAAGTATTGTTTTGGTCTTGGTGGGGTTGAGAAGTAGTTTATGATTTATAAATCATTGGTGGAGCTCAGGTAAGTCTGTCTGGAGTTGGCACTGAATGTTGGTGTGAGAGAGACTGAATCGGTAAATGATCATGTCATCAGCATAGAGGATAGGTGGGAAGTGGAGGAGGTCACAAGGAAGTTTGTTAATGAATAACAAAAAGGGGGGGCAAGAATGGATCCTTGTGGTATACTGTTGGAAAAAGCTAAAGATTCTGATTGGGAGAATCCTATTTTAACTCTGAATTGTCTATCAGTGAAGAAATTTTTAATCCAGTGAGCAGTGTCTGGACTGCTACCAATTTCAATTAGTTTGTTTTGGAGAAGATAGTTGTCAATGAGGTCTAATGCCTTTGTCAGGCCTATGAACAGAGGCCATTTTTAGAGTTTTGCAGGATGTCATCAGTTAGGGACCAAAATGCTTTCATAGTACTTCATCCAGGCCAGAATCCATGTTGTTTGGAGGAGACCGGGTAATACTGCTGGATGTAGAGGGAGAGTTGGGTGTAAATTATTTTTTCAAGAAGTTTTGCCCAGAATTGGGAGGATAGCTATTGGACTGAAGATACGGGTATCTTTTGGGTTTGCTTGCTTTGGGACAGGTTTAATTAGATCAGTTTTCCAAATCTATGACATGATGCTTTGTTTGAGACATAGATTACATATGTGGGTGACAAAGAGACTTAGATGCTATCTGCAGTGATATATGAACCAGGGGTTTATGTTGTCAGATCCAGGAGTGGAAATATTTTCAAGTAGAATAGAGTCTTCTTTGGAACATATGCATTTGAAGTTTAAGGGGGGTGACTGGTGGTATGGTGGGCAGTTTATGGATGGAAGATTGCTAAATTATTTAAGGAAATCATCTGGAGAAAGTTGTGCTGTACCACATGGAATGGTATTTGTAGACAGGGTATCATGAAGAGGTTTTCTTCCTGTAAGTAGGTCAACCTCTTTCCAAAACTGGTGGAATATAAGAGAGTAATTTGTTTCTTTATTTGGAGAATTATTTTGTGCCTTCTGATGGATATTTTGCCTAGGTTACACAAGACAATAAAGGAGGTGCAATTGTCAGTTTTGGGGTCTGTGACAAAAGGAGGTACTGCTAGCACAGCTAGCTGGAATGTTGTAAATAATTGTATGTCATTTGTGAAGATCAAACTAATTTATATAAGATGCTTGTGTTACAAATGTATTAGAACTGTATGTCATGTGTATGTCAAACTGCTTTGTACAGATGTTTGAGTTGAAAAGGTATTTGTAAAGTGCTTGTGTTTAAAAAAGTGTCCACATTGCCCTACTGGAAGAGAACAGAAAGGTACATATGCTATTGATACTGTTTAAATGTATATGTTTTAACTGAGGAAACTTGAGGGTTAACCTCAGTCCAGCAAACTTTAGAAAAATATCTGAAATTAAATCACTTTATAGGCTAGTCCATAAAGATGTTATCTCACAGGTTTCAAGGCAGTCCGAGACACAATGTTTGTACTAGGAAGCTTTATGTATTGTCTTTGGGGTGAATTAATTGCTACTCAGGAAGAGTGGACGTGTTTAGCTGTTTTATGACCTCCAGAAGCTCAACAGAATTGAGCAAAAGCCCTTGTATGTGTATTTTCAGGGTCTATATCACATAGTCAAAGTTTAAGAACTTCGAGCATGGAATGTTCGAACCATCCTGTTTGAAGTTAAAAAAACTTTGACTATAGATAAAAAACAAAAAAAAGAAAAGAAAACAAAATAAACTGTTGTAAGCAGGGGGGCAAGCCCCCCTGCACCCCCACACCCCACACTACTTAAATATAGCAACTCCGAGATCGCAGCACATTGAACAAAATGGAAACCTCCCCTTACGGAGATTTCCATTGAAATATCAACTAACGGCAAAACCAAAGAAATTCACAAAACGAGAGACTCCCAGTCCACTTCAAAAAGAACGTAATTTATTGTAGTAAGCACTTTCTCTGGAAACAATTCTCCAGCTTCTTCAGACTAAAAAATTGCATTACAGTACATTACAGTTACTCCCAGACTTTAAAACCCCACTTAAAACCCGCACTCCTAATGAAATTCACAAGATGTAATGATGTAATTCAAGCTCATTCTAATTTAAAGCAACAGGATAAAAAACATTCTAACTAGATGCTGTTCCTGTATGAAAAACGCTTGTGTTTAACAAGTAAAAAATACAAAGCTGTTTTTCCTTAATAAAAGTAGATTACATATTATACTTAGTTACTATTTTACTCAGGTAACAAACTATATACAGGTGGCTAGGGACAATTATATTCGCCATACTTATTATAACAAAAATACAAAGAACAATGTTGTTCAATAGAACTCTCTGAACATCTTAAATAAATACGATAATTGTGCACATGAGGAACACTATAAGCCTAACCATATTGATTTTGTTCTGGTGGTGTAAATTAATTCATGCTATAAACCATTGCACACCATTTTGCTACCGCTTGTTGAGCATCTAAACATAATTACCTGGCTAGAGCTTTCTTTTTTAACAAACATTTTATTGGCAGTGCCTTGTTCAACCCTGGTGGTGTGTGGGCTCCTGTCTGAATTTACCATGCTAATTCTGCTTCCTCAAGTGATAAATCCCAAGGACCCCCTCTTAAGTTCTTCTCTACTTTTTGCAGCATTGCAAAGGAGAACCTGTGTAAAGACAATTCCAAAATGTGTTTTGCTAGGGCATTTGTAATGGCGATGTTTTTTATACTATATAGGTGTTCGTAAATTCTTTGTTTAATTTTTCTTTCAGTTTTCCCTATATAGAAAGCTTTGCAGATTTCACAAACCGCTGCATAGACCACCCCCTGGGAATCGCAATTAAACTTAGCATCCAAAGCATATTCTCTATCTCTAATTTTTATTTTATTGGTCACTTTAATAAATTTACATTGGTGGCATCTGCCACATTTACTCATACTTGTGCAACCCTTACTGTTTTTTTAGAATTCTCAACCAAGCCTTTTAAATTCAACCCTCTTCTATAAGTTAAATGGGGAACTTGGCTGAAGACTTTCTTTAGCCCATGGTCATCTTGGATAAACACCCAATTTTTACTGGCAATCTCCCTAATAAATTGAGAATCAAAAGAAAAAGTTGTCAGGAATCTGATGTCCTGTCTAGGACTTAATTCACACGTGTGACTGATGTCTAAATCTAACTGTGGTGAGAAGGGGACTGTGTCATAACCTTTAACCACCAAGGGAGAAAAATGTCCTGAACATCTTTTGTTAATTACGTCATCAAATATAAGTTCGATGAAGGCCTGTGGATAGCCCCTCTTGCTAAACATAGATTTTAAAATATCACATTCTGTGATAAAATCTGCAAAATCGGTGACCATTCTTGCTGCTCTTACTGCCTGCCCTTTCACTACCACTTTCTTTTGGTGCAGCGGGTAGCAGCTTGTAAAATGCAAGAAGGCATTCGAATATGTTGGCTTAAGGAAGATGGTCATCCTAAATCTAGTGTTCGGGCGATCCTTAGACAGGTGAATATCAAGATAATCTATCTCTTCGCACCCTATTTGGAATGTGAAGTCTAAGAAATTGGTAAATGATGTAATTTCGTCTATAAATGATTGAATCAAAGATACTTCACCTTTCCATATGAGAAACATGTCATCCTAGTATCTCATGTACCAGGCTACATATTCTCTAAACTTCCAATTTTTAAATAGAAATACTCTTTCCCAGTAAGCCATAACACTATTAGCAAAAAACTGCTACCACAGGGCACCCATGACTACCCCACTTTTTTGTAGAAAAAAAACTGGTTGTCAAAAAACAGAAAATTGTTAGCCAGGACAATTTCTAGGAGTGTTTCAATGACATAGATGTCTTTGTCATCTATACCCTTAAGGTGGAGAAATTCTCTAACCCATTCTACACCAAGTTGTTGGGGAATAACTGTGTACAAATCTTTAACATCCACTGTAATAAAAATTAAACTATCATTGTATTCAATACTGTTGACATTCTCAAGAAAGTGCCATGAGTTGTGACAAATTTGAGGCTCAGATCTAATTATTGGCTTTAACTTGGAGTCAACATATTTAGCACACACATAAGTAATGGACCCCCTACCATCCACTATCAGTCTAAAGGGTGGATTAATTAGATCCTTGTGGATCTTGGGGGTCCCAAAAAAGGTTGTAATAGTGGGTGCTGGCATGTTTAAGTAGTGTAAGGTGTCAATGTCTATGCTCCCTTCCAAGAACAAATCATTTAAGGTGTTGTTTATAGTCCTATACGCACCATTGACTTGGTTGAGACTGACCTGTTCATACACAATACTGTTTAAAACAGCCTGCATTCTGCTTGTGTATTCATGTTGATCCATGAATACTAACCCTCCCCCCTTATCGGGTTTCATAACCCGTACTTTACAAACATTCAATAGCTCAATGAATGCAATTTCTTCATTAGAAATATTCTTGTGCTTGTTTGGATGCAAGGTGTTGTTAGCCAACAGTCTTCTGAAATCAATTTCACAAGCTTTTTCAAATAAAACTAAAGTTTCTTGCAGCTGTGGATTAAAAAGGCTGGAGACCCTCAGGTTGTTAGTCAGTGTTGAGTTAGACCCCATAAGGTAAGAAAGGTTCAACTTACGTACAAACAACTTGAGGTCAATAATCGTCTTGACTAAATTAGCCCTCGTCAGGCACAAAAGTCAGACCTTTGGAGAAAAAGTTGACATGTCCTTGTCCACCCGAAGGGAACTGAAATGAAAAATCTTAAAATCCCCTTCAGTACTTACTAAAATTTGTGGCAGGTTTCTTGTTATCTCTTCCTCCGGTTCTGACGTTTCCTGTTCTGACCCTGCCTCCTGTTGTTGTTGGTGCGTCAGTTTGGATAATGTTGTTGTACATCATTGTTCAGCCGAAAATCCTGCTGATTGTTAGCATTGCCATGAACAGCAGAATTCATCCCAGCTGTTTACTCATGTTGTTGGAGAATGTATCGTTGTTGATTATTTCTGATCCACTCACTATGGCGTACCAACAAGGCTGGATTGTTGACCGTACAGTTGACAGAGTCATCCAGGCTGGTTATGTTGTCTTGTAAACCTGTGTGGCCAACATTGTCTCCGCTGTTGTAGACATTGGTAACAGGTGACGGGGCTGGATAAGCAAATCCTTTAGTATATTCATTCAAATCCCTAGAGATTTTCTTCTTTTTAGACTCAATATGTTTGACCAGGCTGGCTTTGATACTACTAAAGATCCGGGCATATTCTAACCTATATCTGTCATAGTCTTCTGCATTAATAATGTTTTGTTCTAGTGTTTCTAAGTCCCCTTTTAATGAAGCAATGTGCACCAAATAGTTTTTACCCAAGATGCCGAGAAATTCTAAGCCCTGTTTGTCAAACAGAGCCTTCAACTCCATGTGAAACGGAGATCCGTTCACAAGCCCTACTGGGTACTGCCACTGGCGCAAACCTTTTAGGATGATTTTTTTATTTATGCATTCCTCCTAGTTGGAAACTTGTAGTTGAAGTTGAAGTTGTAATTGTAGTTGTAGTTGAAGTTGTAGTTTCTTACATTTAAAAATTTTCTGATCAAATTCATTTAGATACCCCACAAGGGAGTTGGTAACATTGTTATTGTTGATTGCCCTGTCATTCAAAATACTGATGTTCGTAAAAAAAAGAGGCTTCTCTCAAAAAAGCCTCAGTAGTTGGCACATCACCAATTCTGTGTATGCTGTTGAGTGGGAGTTGACCCACCCCTCATCAGCCTCGAATGACCCTCTTCATTTGCCACATTCAAATGGTTTGGTGCTACCTAAGTCATTCTATTCCCACCATTGGAAATCGTTGGAAATTGTGAAGGCAGCTCAGTTCATTGACTACTAGGTGCACATGCACCTGTATAAGCCGCCTGCCCATTGCCCACATCCAAACATTGCGATAATGTTTCAACTTTCTTTAGTAATTCTTGCACAAGAATAGTAAGGTTACCTGCAGCATTTTCTTCCAAGGCAGCAGTGGGTGTGTTGTCTGTTCCGTTCTCTTGGGTAAAGAGTGATTGTGAAGGTAAACCTGAGCCGCTCGCCATACCAAAGACAGCAACTAACGGCAAAACCAAAGAAATCCACAAAACGAGAGACTTCTTCAGACTAAAAGAAGCTGGAGAACTGTTTCCAGCGAAAGCAGTTACTACAATAAATTACCTTCTTTTTGAAGTGGACTGGGAGTCTCTCATTTTGTGGATTTCCATTGAAATGCTCGAACTTCTGCAAATTCGAACTTATGGTCTCGACCATATGAGTTTCGAACTTGCAGAAGTTAGACTATCGGATAAGAATCCGTATTTTTATGGGTAGGTGCTAAATGCTGCCAGCTGCCAATAATGGGGATTTTGCCTGGGAACTAGAAGTTAGATGACCAGAAATTATATCATTCTGCAAGCTATCCTAGCTGTTAATATTTTAGATATTATTTTAAGAAGTCTCTTAGTGAGACAGAGCATTTTGTATTCTGTCTTGGACCTGACAACAACACGAATAACCATTCACCACATCATCTGCCTTGCTTTAGTAAGTAAGTTACTAGGGAATAGTATAATTCTCTTAGATTCCATCAGGAATATAGGGAAGCTTAGTTTAGATATTATTTTTCTTTATTTGTATGAGACTGTCCTTCAGTGTTGTTTTAAATATTTCCTGTGATTCTGAAATCTGATGTCACTGTGAATATATATATATATATATATATATATATATATATATATATATATATATATATATATATATATATATATATATATATATATATATATATATATATATATATATATATATATATATGTTTAGTATTGTCTTGTTTTTTATTTATTATTATTACATATATTTAAACTTTTTATCGTGGCTGATCTTTGTAGATATATTTAAGCTTTGACAGTACTTGCATATTTATTTGATGACACTGTGTGGGCCACTCCTAACAGCTTTACTCTTGGTCAAACTACCATTTTTATTAATATTAATTTCACTCAGTATATTGGGTACTTTTGGAAGAACCTTAAAGTAGCTGTCAAGGAGTGACTGGTGGTAGTGGTAACTAAATTGTAGTCTGGGCAGAGGGGGCATAGCTAGTAAACCTGTGCCAGCCTTTCCCAGGTGTGTGTGTGTGTGTGTGTGTGTGTGTGTGTGTGTGTGTGTGTGTGTGTGTGTGTGTGTGTGTGTGTGTGTGTGTGTGTGTGTGTGTGTGTGTGTGTGTGTGTGTGTGTGTGTGTGTGTGTGTGTGTGTGTAAATTAAATATCAAAGAGTGCGTGTGTCGGCTACTTGGGCAAGTATATGAAGCACTGGTTGGACAGAGAGGCTGCTGGATGTCCTGGCTTGGTCACTCAGCTGAGATCTCAACTCTATAGTTGTGCCAGTGGGGAGTCTTACTGGGCATCTGGAGAAAGATAAGGGAACCAGCCCTGGACTGACTGTGGTCTCTGTGTGCTCTTAAGGGAAATGTACTTAATGCATAGAGCTGCATCTGGAAATAGTGTGTGTGAGCTTATCCTCACAGTGAACATTCCCCCACAGGTGCCAGTGGTGAGGATTGAAGCTTCTTGATTACTAGCCCAGATGTGGGATCACCACATCACATATTGGGATTCAGTGGTGTGGATACTGAGCTCCTGTAGCCTGTAAACAATGATCACTAAAGAAGGTGTTTATACTGTCAAGTAGCCTCACAATAGACATTCAGA
Organism: Protopterus annectens; assembly: GCF_019279795.1. NCBI lineage: Eukaryota > Metazoa > Chordata > Ceratodontiformes > Protopteridae > Protopterus > Protopterus annectens. The sequence goes on along the minus strand of NC_056728.1, from coordinate 498,974,957 downwards.
GCTTCATATCACAATAGCTGTATTTATTTTTTTTAGCTTAGTCAGGGAGACTAGGCAAAGATGTCAGCACAGGATTATGGCAAGCTGACAAGGAGCCAGTTGGCTGAGATGTGCCAAGCAAAGGACTGGTGCATACCAACCTGATCAAAGCAGAAACGGTTGCAGCCTTAGCCTCAGCTGCATCACAGACCAGCAACCATGAAGACAGACAGACTGGTGTTGGGGATGTACAACTCTTAGAAAAGGGACAATTCAATTTTTCCTCAGAGGACTTAAAAATCCATCTGGAATTAAAGAGACTTGAACTGGAGACCAAACATTTGGAACTAGAATCAGCAGAGAGACTGCAGCATTTGGAGGCTGAAGAAAATGAGAAACAGATGGAATTAGAATCAGCAGAGACACTGAGATGTCTTGAGGCTGAAGTAAATGAGAGGCAGAGGCAACATGAAAAGGAAATGCAGACTCTTTGCCAGGGTCATGGAGTTAATGGGGAAGGGAGTAATCAAACCTCAGAAGCAGTAAAGGTCAGTAAATTTCAAACAATTTACAGAGGGTGATAATTTTGATAGTTTTATGCATATGTTTGAAATGGCATGTAAACAGTATAATGTTGACCAAGGGCTCTGGGTACAGTTCCTGACCTCATTACTCCATGATAAAGCTGTAACTGCTGTTTCTAAATTGTCTGATACTGATTACTTAAATTATAATACAGTTAAAAATGCTTTAAGTTAACAGCTGACTCTTACAGAAAAAAGTTTTGTGAGCATAGAAGCAAGGCAGATGAAAGTGTGTGTGATTATATTGCCGAGTTAAGCATTTATTTTCATAGGTGGGAGGGTGGGTGTCAGGTGACTACTTTTGAAGGGCTGGCAGACCTTTTGGTGAGGGAACAAGCCATTAGCACTTTGCCTGAGGACATGACAATCTGCTTACATGTAGGGACTGCAATACCGCAGATGAGTTGGGGGAAAAAAGGAGACCTATACCTATCAAGAATGGCATCACTGCACAGGAAAGGGATACCCTGTGTTGCACATGGTCTAAGAGAATCCATAGTGGGCAGCCTAAATTGCCCCAACAGAGTCTGCAAGTAACATGTAAAACCACTAGTTCAGGTACATGACCTGGATCAAGGGTTAAAGGTTTTAAATGTAACCAGTGGGGCCATGTAGCACATACCTCTCAACTGTACAGATTTTTGCAGAATGTCCAGATTTATGCCTCATATTTTTGGCGTGTTCCTCCTAAAACATGTTCCTTTCTGGCAAATAGCTGAGGATTGAAGATATTAAATAATGACAACTATTTGAGTTTTAAGACTCCACATCCTTCAGAAAATTCATGCTAATGCAAAATCTATGATTCTATCAACTTTCTAAGTTTCTAAGAGCAATATTTAAAATCTGTCCCTATTTGTCCCCCATCATTTTAGGCTTTGTCCACATTTTTTGCTCTAAGAGGTTGAGAGGTATGTAGCATATAGATGTCCACAGAGGCAAGGTGGGGAACAAAAGGTAAGGGAACAGCTAGTAGGAATCACAGAATGCCAGTGATAAGTTGTCTGGAGACAACAAGGGTACCATATTACCAGAATAGGTTATATCCTATATTAGTAGATGGGAAACAGGCCACTGCTAAGAGGGACACAGCCTCTGACCTAACCATGGTGAAACCTGCAATGGTTAAAGAGGAGCACTACTTGCTTGGGCAGTCTACTCCAGTCAGAGCTTTAGGAGGGACCCCATTCCAAGTTCATCTTGACTGGGAGTGTGGAGAAGGAAGCAAGCAAGTAGGAGTGTTTGAGAATATCCCTGCAGATGTCCTGATAGGGAATGATTTTGATAATGCAGTACTTTGTGTGCATGCAGTTACATGCAGTCAAGCTTGGAGACAGTAATGTGGGTCTGGTAGCCTGGGTAGGACCCAGACAGACTGCACACTTGAAGCCAGAATTGGTGAGGTGGTTACTTCAGAGAGGGAGCTACTCTGTAGCAGTGTGTTTGAAGATGTGTACAGATGTTCACTTAGACAAAGTGACTGCAAGGGCAGAGGTGAGTAGTAGTACCCAGACTGACAGTGAGGCACTGCTGTCAGAGGATACCAGATGTCCTGTGGAATGGGAGCTGGGAAAGGTTGCAAAGAGAGAGTTGAGACAGGCTCAACTCTCAGACCCTACTTTACAAGGCTTGAGGGAGGTAGCTAGAGAGGCACCTGATTCTCAAGGAAAAGGGGAATCTGTATACTGGAACAAAGGGTTACATTATAGAGAGTGGACCTCTGAGGGAAGACTAGAAGGTGAAATAATACAGCAGCTGGTAGTGCCTAGAGCCTACCATCTGGCACTTCTAGTCATAGCCCATGACATTCCCTTTGCAGGTCATATGGGCATAAAGTGGATGAAGAGATGTATTATGCAGAACTTTTATTGACCTGGGATTTCCAGGAATGTAACAGGGTACTGCAGTACCTGTGAGCAGGGCCAAAGAGTAGGCAAGGCAGGTGACAGTGTCAAAGCTTCTTTGATGCCTTTGCCTGTGATTCAGGAACCATTTCAGAGGGTAGCTATGGATATTGTGGGGCCTTTGAGTACCCCAAGTTCCACAGGGAAGAAGTATATCATAGTGGTAGTAGATTATGCTACTGGGTACCCTGAAGCAGTGGCCCTATCCACCATTGAGGCAGAAAAGGTGGCAAATGCTTTTAGATATTTTCAGCAGGATAAGTTTCCCAAAAGAAATACTGACTGACAGAGGTGCCAATTTCATGTCAGACCTGCTGGCTTGTCTGTGGAAGCACTGTGGGGTGAAGTACCTAAAGACCACCCCCTACCATCCCCAGACAAATGGTCGTTTGGAGAGGTTAAACATTAAACTAAAGAACATGCTATGGACATTTGTATGCCAGTTTAAGAGTGAGTTGGGCAAATATTTGTCCCATCTTTTGTTTGCTTTCAGAGAGGTTCCCCAGAAATCCACAGGTTTCTCATCTTTTGAATTACTGAATGGGCATAGGTTGAGGGGACCTCTAAATTTGATTCACGATGAGTGGAGGGTGAGTGTGAATCCCACAAGGAGTCTGTTGTGGCATATGTCCTAAACCTCAGGACAAGGCTCAGGGAACTCATGGGCTTGTCCCAGGAGAACTTGCCAGGAGCCCAACAGCAGGAAAAGGACTGGTATGGCAGGAATGCTCGAGATAGAGAGTATGCTGTGGGGAAAAAGATTATGGGTCTCATTCCTGTCAGACACATCAAGCTTCAAGCAGCTTAGGATGGACCCTTCAAAGTGGTAAGGGAGGTCAGTGATGTTAACTACATGATAGAACTGCTAGGCAGGAGACAGGGGCACAAACTGTACCTTGTTAACACAATGAAACCTTGCCATGATTGGGAGACCCTGGTGCAAAGTATTTTCAGTAGAAGGCAATAAGGAGTCTGATGGGGATCTATGGCTACAGCAAGCCAGCCAGCAAAATCCCAAGTTACTATGGTGGGTCCTAGGGTTGCAGGCATATGATATGACAGTCCAACACTGTAATGGGGTCAGCAATGCAAAGACAGCTGGGATCTCAAAACAGGGTATGAGGTAATGTATTCCCAGATAGGGTCATCCCTCTCAAGTAATGTTTTTCAAGGGGGTACTTGATAAACTAGCTTATAAGTTATATAAGATGCTTGTGTCCCAAATGTATTAGAACTGTATGCCATGTGTATATCAAACTGCTTTGTACAGATGTTTGTGTTGAAAAGGTATTTGTAAAGTGCTTGGGTTTAAAATGTATCCACAGTATGCCCTACTGGAGTATACAGAGTCAGCCACATATACTTTGTAACCTTGTTTAGAAGGGAATAATGCTCATGGCGTGTATTATCTCTGGTGGTATACATATACTGCATGGAGATAGGAAAAGTTATAATGAGTGAACATAGAATATACACATGTGTAACATCTCTCAAAGGGTACCTGTACTATATGGAGACATGGAAAGTTGCAATTACCACAGGATAGAATATGTATGCATGTGTATCATCATAGGTGATGTATGTGTACTGTATGGAGACACGGACAGTTAAAAAGAGTACAGGATAGAATGTTATACATGTGTATCATTTGTCATGGGGTACATGCACATATGGAGATATGGAATGTTGCAGTGATCACAGGATAGAATATGTTCATGGGTATCATCTTTGGTGGCGGACATGTACTAGATGGAGACATAGTGTATCATCATAGGTGATGCATGTTACAGTATGGAAGCATGAATGGTTAAAAAGAGTACAGAATAGAATATAAATGTGTATTAACTAGTAGGGTACATGCACTATATGGAGACATGCAAAGTTACAGTGACCACAGGACAGAATTTATGCATGTATATCATCTATGGTGGTGCACATGTACAGTATGGAGACACAGATAGTTAAAAAGTTAAAAGCAGTACAGGATAGGATATATACATATGTATCATCTAGTGAGGTAATTGTACTATATGGAGACATATAAAGTTACAATGACCACAGAACAGAATATATACATTGGTATCATCTATGATGAAGTGCATGCACTGTATAGAGACGTGGAAATTTACAAAGCACAGAGTACATTTGTATCATCTGTCAGTTAGCAGTCTGATGAAGTCTGAATTCTTTACTGATAAGTTTGGAGATCAAATTGCTTACTCTGCTACATTTTTACATTTTGTATTTGTTTAAAAGTGGTGAATCTAACATTTGGTGTCTTGGACATTCTACTGCTCTTTCAGCCTTTTGGGTTTTTGGACTTAATGTTAATCAAAAAATTGGAAGAATCCTTTGCTACATTTCTAAACTTTTGAGGAATAAGCTGCCTAACTATTTGGTTTAATGGTTTTATTTTGAGACTATTACCAATATAGCAGGATATAAGTGTAAGAGGAATTTTATTTCCATCTGTTCCCTATGCTTGATGAAGGATTACTGTCCACCTAAGATAAAAGTTTTTCAAATGAGTCATTCTTACAAACCCAGATGCTTGCATATATCATGCCTGCCTGTGTTTTTGTGGTTAATAACTGTCAGTAACTTGTCTGTCTGCACCTTACTGTCTTAGACTCGATCTTGTCTGATAAAGTTATTGTGTTGTGATTGCATTAATATGAATTAATTGTACATTGACCTCTAAAGGGCTATACAACAGTTTGCGGTAATTACATTAAATTCATTGTCTTCATCTTGTAACTCTTCTTGGGAATTCTTTTGGAGGCTTGTGAGCCACATTACACATGACCTAGCAAATCAATTCTGCTGCAGTAACTTGGTGCAACTGAAGTAATTCAGGGCAGCTTCCAATGAAAGGAATTAGCCTAAGTTTACAGGTTTATTCCCTGAAGTGGCACTTGCATCTATTTATTTAACTTCAACAAAATTACTTTGCCACAACATTATGTCTGGGGCACATTCATTTGTGTGCCTTGAAAGTAGACTAGTAATTACTGGGTCAAGTAGAAGAATCACTATGTGCATAATATATAGTCTGCACATGAACAGACTTTTCTAAGAACATCTATCACATGGATAAATAACTGGCCTACAAAAGAAGTCATTATGGTCTAACATGTCTGCTTGTTTATTGCTGCTTGCACCATGCAGATCTGTTTTCCTCCCCAACTCCGTATGTTCCCTTACTTCTGCCCCAATTCCATGTGTTCCCTTACTTCTGCCTGTTACACAGCCTTTCAAAAGCATCTGTGATTTTGCTCTATATCAGAAATTGAGGCACATCATACTTTTTATTCTCCATGAAAAAATATGTTTTCATTTCTAAATTAAGGCTGACCCTCTTGTTCAAGTTCATCCTTTCTGTTCTTTGTAACCCCATCAAAAATACCACTTATTTTTTAGTGTACCCAGGTATCTTCCTGTTGTTTCTGTACAACTCTGGATATAGGCAAAAGTGGGCAATCCATACTCTTGTGCTATTTCTTCGAATTCTGTCACTTGGGTGGCTTTCCTATGTCTTCCATCTGTACAAGCTTAGAGTCTGTTTCTTTCCACAGTCTACAATCTTCAGTTTTTCAAGGCCGTGCACTTTGTTTTCTGTTGCACATAATCAGCTTACTACATTTCCATTACCTGCAATTTGTTTAGTCTTTTTCTGCTAGACAACATGGTGGAAGGCTGAGCAATGGGACTCACAAATATAACAATCATGATGCTTTCAAAGGAGCCCTCAAAGATGTGGGTAAGTGGGAGAAAAAATGTCAAATGCACACAAAATGCAGAGTCACATTGTTATAGATATTAAAATGGTCAGCATGCCAGTGATCCACAGACAATTCACATTTGCTAGTTCTCTGATAGAGAACCAGAAATTGCTGCAAAGAGGGGTGCATCTGTAACCCATTGCCTGGAAACTAGAAAATTGCTATACAGGTCCTCAAATAAGTGTGAAGCTTGGAAATCAAAATCAGGAATAATAGCCTACATTTCTTTATACAGTGCTTTGGATCCACTGCACTATATGTACTCAGCGATAAACACTGGTTAGATCAGACCATAAACTAATCACTCTGGATGTCCACACCACACCACCACCCCCAACCAAGGAAACCACAGTGAACTATTCTATAGCAAACTTCACCTTACTTAAGACAGAGGTGGTAAGTTTCACAGCCCCCACACTAAAGGATAATAGTGTCCAAGATGCAGGAACCTTTACAAATGCACTCTATGAGCACCTGCAAGGATGCATGGATCGTGCCATCCCTAGCAATTCCAAGACTCACTCCCCTAAGAGAATGAAACCAGTCAGGTGGACCCCTGCCATAAACAGGCTATACAATAGAAGGAGGAAACTAGTTCAGAAAAAAAGCAAATCCCAAGAAGGAAAGACATCCCTGATCAGGATAAAGTAAGAAACTAAGGTCCCTCATAAAATCATCCAACGCTAACTTCAAAAGAAAAATAGCCAAGGATTCGAAAGATAACCACAAAGCCTTCTTTAGCTATGTCAAGAATCTAAGTGGCAACTCGCAGATATGCTCTGAGCTAGTGCAAAATAGCACAAAATATACTGAACCTACTGATATTGCCAACATCTTGGCAGATAGATTCAGAGCAGACTTCACCCCCCTCTCACCCCCAAAAGGGCCCACAACAATACCAGAAAAGTGTAGTGTCCTGGAAATCACAGATGCACAGATGAAAACAGCCCTTTCAAAAGCCAAAAGCACAGCATCAGTTGGGCCAGATAGTATCCCAGGCTGCATCTTGCATGAACTACAGAACAAACTAGCCCCCCACCTAAACACACTGTTCAACCTCAGCCTCTCCACAGGCTATGTGCCCATAGAATGGTGCACAGCAATGGTTATTCCACTCCACAAAGGAGGGGTACAACTGACCCTGGTAACTATCGCCCAATAAGCCTGACTAGCCTGGTCTGCAAGGCTATGGAGCGCATCATCATGGAACTCATTAACAAAGACATTGGGAACCTCCAAACACTTGACCCGACCCAGTTCGGCTTTGTTAAGGGCAGATCATGCCTACTAAACCTGGCTGACTTCTTCAAGACAGTTACCAAGGCCATAGATGAGGGGAAGGTGGTTCACACAGCCTACCTTAACCTCGCCAAGGCTTTTGACACCATTTCCCACTCGGAAATTATAGAAAAACTCACCAGCCTGAACATAAACCCCTATGTCATGAGATGGGTTGCCAACTGGCTTACAAACAGAACTCACACGGTAAGAATAGCAGGCTCCAGGTCCAACTCTAAACCAGTCACAAGTGGTGTCCCACAAGGCTCAGTCCTGGGACCCCTACTGTTCTGCATATACTTCTCAGAAGTACAGGCAAACACAGAAGGACTATGGCTAACCAAGTTTGCTGATGACTGCAACCTGGGAGACATAATTGACTCTCTGGCTGACACGGACATTCTCCAGAAGGGTCTTACTGAGATGGACACCTGGTGTCAAAGTCATAGTCTCAAGCTAAATGCCAAAAAATGCATAGTCATCCCATTTGGGAAAAACAAAACATCCATGAATTACCACATAGGTGACAGCCCCCTTAATACAGAAGAGGTAATAAGAGATCTGGGGACCCAGGTAGATAGTAAACTCTCCTTTGACAATCATATTGCCAAAGTAGTTAGGAAATCCTTCTATGTAGCCCATCTAATTACTAAAGGGTTCACATCTAGAAATAAAGAGGTTTTAGTGCCCCTCTACTCGTCACTCATCAGACCCATCATAGAGTACAATGCCCCATTTGGGATGTACCTCACAAGACACTTCCAACAGCTGGAAAGACCACAAAAGTACCTCACTAAGAGGATTACTGGCCTCAAACATATGCTCTATGCAGCCCTACTGGAAAAATTCCAGCTGTACTCAGTGGCATATCGCTTATTCAGAGGCGATCTCTGCCTGACTTACAAAGCCATGTCCAACTCAGAATCGATGGACATGCTGTGCCTAAAGAAATCCAAGTCACTGCGAGCCACTCGCTCTAGTGAGCTAAACCTTGCCACAACAATAAATAGAACATGCTGGAGGGATAGATTCCTGTCACAGAGACTCCCCATGCTTTGGAACAAAATTCCTAACTACATTAGGCAGAGCCCCTCACTAACACTCTTCAAGAGAAACCTTGACAAGTGGATGGGTAACAGAAAATACACCCCTGGGATCACTCCATTGGCTCTTCTTGACAGAGGCTCAGTTAATTAATCAATGGGGCGGCGAAAGCTGACACACTCTGGCTAGGCTTATAAATGCCCTCGGGCAGATAGCCTAGTACCTACCTATAAACCTATGAACTTATGAACAGATATTAAACCAAGCAGTGTATGCATTTTTTTTACAGATAACTAACCTCAAAAACCTTTTTCTTCTGGCCACAAGTGTGTGAATCATGACACTAATGCTTCATGCAACAATAGCATTTTTTGATGATATTCTTAATGTCCCTTTATGGAGGATTTCATTCCATTAACAAGGTTACTATAAGAATATACTCATACTGGGATGCCCACTAAATCCCAGACTCATTACATACTACATTTTAACCTTTAAGCACCCTACAATAGGTAGTTAAAAGCAATTAATTACAAAGATGATACTCTGTTATTTCAGATATTTAACTATTGTTCTCAGATTATTGTTTTCTTAGTAATTTGAGGAGCATGTAGTGGAGATTGGTTTAGTAGAGAATTCCTATTCTTTTAGTTTGTTGGATTGTGACTGTCCATTCATTACTTTGCAGTTTGTTAAGAAGGCTTTGGCTAAAATTAGAAAAGATGTAGTCTTGGGGCTAGATGATCTTAATGGATTTTTTTTTCATTTTTTCTATAAAGGACAGTACTTCTGAAATTCTATTCTACCTATTTCAGTTATCTTTGGAAACAGGATTTGTTCTACCTGATTGGAAATGCACCCCCATTACTCTGATTCATAAAAATGGCAAAGCATTTAAGAATGATAAATTTAGGCCTATCAGTCTGACTAGCCTTGTTAGTAACACCTTTGAAAGATTTTTGTTAGATGTGAAATAAAACTCACTGGATGAAACCTATTTTGGCATCTTTCCATATGGTTTCTCATCAGGAAGGTCTAGTATAACTAAACATATCTATTTCTGTACAGCTGTTATCAAGGCCTTAGGCATCAATCTTCCTGTGGACATCATATATTTTGGATTTGTCCAATACCTTTGATATTATTCCTCATCAGTGAATTATTAGGGTCTTGGAGGATAGGATGTTTAATAAATTTGTCATTAACAGGATTAGTAATTGGTTAATTAAAAGATCAGCCATGATTATTATACAAGGGCTTAAATCAAATGTGTTTCCTATATCTAAGGAGTGTCCCACTTCTCAGTTTTGACCTCCCTACCTTTTCCACATTTGTATGTCTACATAATACACCTCTGGCCATTGTTGTATTGAAAAGTTTACAGATGATATTAAACTGCAGGGGACAGTTGTTTCTGTCAATGCAGTGGTGCAGTGGTTAGTGCTGTCACCTCACAGCAAGAGGTTCTCCAGTTCGATTCTCGGCTGGGGTTCCTTCTGTGTAGAGTTTGCATGTTCTCCCTGTGTTTGCGTGGGTTTCCTACCACATTCTAAAGACATGCTTCTGGAGCATTTCTCCCCGGGCCTCCGCTGAAAACAGGATCTGTGGAACCTAGACGGACTTTCCCGGTCAACAAATGTTAAATAAAATAAAAATTTAGATTCTTCATATGACTGGACCCACTTTAATGGTATGTACTTTAGTAATTCTAAATGTAAAGTGTACAACATGGTAGGAAAAATCCTTATAGTATAGACTGTGCCATTATTAGACAAAGTCTTAAATATGAAGACTTAGAAATGATTAATAATTATACTACTTTTGATGGGCACGAATAAAATTATTAGAATTTATTTTCAGTCTTAAGAACATTATTGTGATCCGTCACTTCTATGGATGAAAATGTAATATTTATAAATCAATTGTTAGACCTATTATGGAATATGGCTCATGATTTTTATGCTTATTCAACAGATAATATTATTAGACTAGAAAAAGTCCAAAAGTTTTTTTACCAAGAAAAATAGATATTTATTATATTGCTTATACATTGTTAGATTTAGACAGCATAATTTCTTTTCTCTGTGCTACAGACAATTAAAAGGAGATTTAATATGGATTTTTAAATGATTGTCTTATCCAGATCTCACCTTTTTATCAGTGATTCATTTCATACAGCATGACAGATGTGCAAAAAATAACAAGTTCTTGTTGTAAATCAGGGTGACACCCAAATGCATTGAAAGTAAATGCTACAGTATTCATGGATTTAAAAATAAAGTTGGTTCATGATTTGGTGGAAAGGTATTTTTGTCACTTAGTATATGGAGGAAGGCTAATAATGCTATCTGGTGAAGGTTTTGGTCAATATTTAAACCTTTGATGGTGTATTTTAATTGATATTATAGAACGTGCAATCTATGCCTACCTATTATAAAATATATCTTAAAACTGGTGGTGGGTTTATGACTTCATGCTATATAGCCGATCCACCTACATACTACATGCTACATACTATACTGGTCAGTATAGGAACATTTGTGGGATGCAGCACCATCATGGCAAACCTGCACTTTCTTCAGCACTAGTGTCAGCGTATGTTGCTAAGAGGGGTACAAATCAAAGAAAAAGGGGTATAAATCAAAGGACATGTCTGCATTTTTTATTTGCTGTAGTCCTGAATAAATGATCTGTAAAATACATGACTATATTAATAAACACTTTTGGAAAAATGCAATGGTCTCAGCTCTGTCGGAGACATAAGGCTGGAGTACCAGCATCAGCCCAGCTAAGTGATACACTCAAAGGATTTTGTGCCTTTACTAAAACCTGGGAGTAGACTTTTTCATTGCTGTGATCCATATCCAGCACAGAGTGAATGGCAAAATGGATATTCTGAGGAATGATCTTCACAAAACTATGAAAAGGTAAAGAAGACCTTGAAGAATTGCTAGATGTTGGACATATATCGACAAAGCTTGAAGACGTAGAAACAAAAGTTTTCCAGGGCTGGATTATGTACCTCTATACACCACAGAATAACAAATTGAAAATTACAGCCCAGAGGCTACAACAATATAGCTTGGAGTGAAATCCATTTGGATGTTCTTAGGTTGCTACTAGGTTAACACTTTTAAACCTAGCAAGTGCATTCTCACTAGTATACCCATGTACTTATTCCACTTATCAGTAAGAACAGAAGGGTTAAGCCAGGAATAAATGTGTGCCTTCCCAACTATTTCTGGCTAGATTTGAAGATAGTGAGACATGTGTTTTGCTTTACAGAAAATGTGAGTTTGAGTCAGAGGTGGGGAATTGTTTGGGAGTGATATATGTCACCAATAAATCCTGTTTTTGTAGTAGTATAAGTTAATAAGTTTATAACTTTTGTAGACCAGTGTTTAGGCCATAAGGCCATCAAAAAGTACAAAATCCTTAAATTTGGGATTAAATATTTTATCACCCATCCATGAATCCAAATCAGTATTAAGCATTACCGCAGTGGCCATTTTCTTTTTCTTTTTTCAGGTATTTTGTTCCAGATTTTAGGAATCTTTTGAGTATTAAAATTATTTCACCTGGATGTTTAGTTCAGTTTCATACAGAAGTTTGAATTGTTATACATAAGTTTGCTAGAATTCGAAACCACCACACGTACCCCATAACATCCCTACCACCTGTCCACTACCTTGTATCTCTAAAGAACAAGCCATAAATGCCCTCTCTAAGGCCAAAAACACAGCATCTATGGGACCTAATAACATCCCTGGCTGCATCCTAACAGGGCTCCAACATGAATTTGCAACACCATTGGGTACTCTTTTTAATCATAGTCTAAACAAAGGCTTTGTACCATCTGAATGGAAAACAGCCACCATTATTCCCTTCCACAAAGGTGGTGCTTCCACTGATCCCAGGAACTATAGACCTATTAGCCAAACTAGCCTTATCTGCAAGGCAATGGAAAGAATCATTATGGACCTTATAAACAAAGATAGAGGTAATCTCCAAACACTTGACCCTACTCAGTTTGGATTTGTCAAAGGGAGATCATGCCTGTTAAATCTCGTTGACATCTTTGAGACAGTCACCAAGGCCTTGGATGAAGGAAAATCTGTGAATATAGCCTACCTGAACTTAGATAAGGGGTTTGACACTATCCCCATTCAGGCATCATTGACAAACTCACCCAACTAGGTATCAATCCTTATATCATTTAATGGGTTACTAACTGGCTCACTGATAGAACCTATATAGTCAAAATAGGGAATCCACCTCCAACAGCACACCTGTAACCAGTGGTGTTCCACAGGGATCTGTCCTGGTACCTCTATTGTTTGGAATCTATTTTTATGAAGTATAAGCAAAAGCTAAAGGTCTGAGGCTGACAAAGTTTGCTGATGACTGCAATCTGGGAGCGGTCATAGAATCTCCAAATGATGTCAACATCCTAGAAGAGGGTCTTACACAAACAAATGATTGATGCCAAAGTCATGACCTTAAACTGAATGCAAAAAAACATAATACCATTGCGTTCTGTAAAAGTGATGTTCCTGCTAACTACCACATCAATAGCAGCACCTTAAGTACACACTCAGTGGTGAGAGATCTGGGCACACAGGTTGACAGCAACCTTAACTTTGGGCACCATGTCTCCACAGTAGTAAGAAGGGCATTCTATATTGTTCATCTCATAAGTAAGGACATTGCCTCCAGAAAAAAGAAGTTATAACCTCCCTGTACTCTTCCCTCATCAGGCCAAGAATTGAGTACAACACCCCTTTTGGTACATACCTTTCCAAGCACCTGCAGCAACTGGAGAAACCACAAAGGTTCCTCACTAGGAAAATTCAAGGTCTTCAGCATCTGTCCAATGGGAATCATCTGAAAGTATTGTCACTTTATTCTGTTTCATGCAGACTTCTCAGAGATGATCTCTGCCTTGCATACAAGGCAATCTCTGACCCTGTTTTACTGGAAATGCTGCATATCCATAAGTCAAATGGTACATGGGTTACTCACTCTAATGGCCTAAACCTGCTATGTGACATTAATAAAACCTGCTGGAGGGACTGATTTGTCTCATAGAGGTTACCACACCTTTGGAACAGACTCCCACTTCATGCCAAACAGAGTACATCTTTGGCCCTTTCCAAATGTAATCTGGATGGTTAGATGGGTGACTATAAATTCACCCTAGCGGTTCCACCTGTGCTGATTGTGGAAATAAGAGTAAGAACTTGGTAGGCTTGTAAGGGCCCTAGGGCCATTAGCCTAGTAACGTCCTATGATCCTATGTCTTAGTTCAATAGTGCCCTTATTGTTTCCCCAAATACTGATTAAGCTAAGATTGTTTTGCCATGAAAATGTAATCAAGTGAGAAAGCTAAACAGAGAAAAATAATAGGAAAGCAAACTTAAAAGAGCAAAAGAAGTTAAAAAAATGACAAAATCCACTTAGTAAATTAACATTGATTACATTTAGGTCTTTTGAAGCTGAATACTAGAGTAACTGCTGAAGGGACAATTATACTGTTAAATGGGTCTTATATAACTCTTGTACAACATAACCATGTTGTTTCATCACTTAAAGAGACAGCCTTTAGCATGATCCCCGTTTGCCTAAAAGCTTTACTTTTAAGTCACTGATATGTTTTTTTCAAGAGACTGATTATTTGATATAGTCAGTCCTAAATTGTCATAATCATTAACCTCAGAAAGCACAGATCCATCTAAAATTCATTGCTCTCTTAAGATATGATTCCTAATGAACATAACTGGACATTTTGGCTTACTAAAGTTCAAACCAGTATTAGCTGTCTATACCAAGATCTCATTTAGGTATTTGTTTACTGGGTCATAGCTTTCTTTGGTAACCACCAGGAAAATGATCTTGCAGTTATCTGAATATTTGCTAACTGAACATGATTTCTTCACAGGAAATGTGGATAAAATATGACTGAATGAATAAGGATGGAGGAGAGAGCCCTGGGGGTACTCCCTCCCTACTGGTAATAGTGCAAACGGATCTCTTGAATGGTTACATGCTGGGTACAACCTAATAGTCAATTAGCAATCCAATACAGCAAACAAGGATTAAACTTACTTTTGTTAAAGCAGTTAGACTTTTATTATTTAATAATGTATCAAATGCCTTGGCGAGTTCCAGTTTGCTAACTTAAAATATAGAATTAGTGAGGGAGTCTCTAGATTCTAAAGTTGTTTAACATGAGCTTGTGTTAGTTATAGTAATATTCATCTTTTTAATTGGAGATGTAAGTAATAATGTTGTGTTAGCTACTGCGGCAGAAGTTTTCATGATTAGAAAGTACACATAAATCATTAGCTAGTTTGAAATCAGGAAACAGATTAGAAATGGCATTTTTGACAGATAAATCATTGTTAGGTTTAACTGCATACCTTGTTTCCCTTGTTCTATTACTGCTTTTGCTCTTATAATTTGTTTTCTTATTATTTTTTTTTCTTTTTTAGATTTGCTGGGAAGATTGGAATACTGCAAGATTAAATATTTGAGTATATTTGGGTATTCTTTTAGAGTTTCTTTTAACTAGCCATTTTGCTTGTAATAGTGAAGTGTTTTTTTTTCCAAACACCTTTATTGAATTATAACTTGTGACATAGGCAAAGTTACATTCATATAAAAGTAATCAAACTATATAAACATAAACATTATACTTCACATATATTGCTATATATCATATAAGCTAAGCAATATTACATAAAATTATTCAGTTCCTGTTTTTTTAACAATAAACATCTTTATTAAACCATCAATTATGGCATAAGCAATCATACATTTTTATAAAAGAAAACAAGCCACGATCCTAGTCGCAAGCATTTTACATCATAAACCACATTGACACACTCCCAGTCACATACGTTATACATCACTTATAATCTAACCAATCTTTCTCACTCAAATTAAATAGCTAATTTAAGTCCAGCTGCCTTTTAGGCCTCATTTCTCCCTTATATGTATTGTTCCCACAACTCCAATGTTTTCCTATGTAGTTTGCTCCTACTCTTTTTCTAAAGATCTCAGTTCCAGATGTCTTATCTCTGTTACTATATTCACTACTTCCAGTACAGTTGGTTTAGATTTTGACTTCCTTTTTCTAGTAATTGCTTTTTTGGCAGACACCATTATTAGACACAGCAAGGCCTTACCATGTCTAGGCAAGTCAGATTCTGTATCATAGCTCATAAAAATCATCTCCCTCGTCAGACCAATCTGCCCACCCAGCATCTCTGACAGTGCATCCCGCAGGGAATCCTTAAAGTCTGGCCAACTCACTGCACTCCCAGAAAATATGTTACAATTGCCACTTTCTTCCCCTTCACACCGCCAACATTTATTGTCTACCTGAGGAAAAATTCTCTGGAGTCTACTTGGGGTATAAAAATATCTATAAAAAGATTTCCAGGCAAAAATCCTAAATCTTCTAGATTTTGTTGCATACTTGGGAGACAAACATATACCTTCCCATTGTTTCTTTGTGAATTGCTTATCAAATCTCTCTTCCAAATCCTTCTAACCTCCTCTGATTGATTCTTATAGTTATTGTGCAATATTCTGTATGCTCTACTAATTATTCCTTTTTTTAATGGCAGCTTCTGTTCTAGATTCTATTAAAAACTCTACCAGTGCTGGTCTTTCATTTAGGATCCCCCTATTTCTTTCTGTTTGATTATACTCTGATATCAATACCTGACAGGGAAGGTAATCTCTAACCTGCAGTCCAAATAAATTTGTGGCATCTTCCCATTCTATTACCTTTCCCTCTCTAGTTATTTGCTGCAAATACCTTTGGTTCCTTTGGCAGTTTTCTCCAATAAATTCCAGCCCCTCTTGCCTATTTTCTGTATCCCTAATTGTATTCATCTTTATCGGCAGATTCTCCTTTCTCCATTCCTGTGCTGGTTAATTCTTAGAATACTTTCTTCTACTTTATGGATATAATATTCTGCATGATTATTATTCTCCTTAAAGGCCTGCATCCAAAATTCCAGTCTCTTCTTGTTTCTTGAGCTTCCCCATGTTTCATCATCATCCCTTTCCAATTTGAATTATAATTTTCTGCTTGCTCTATGTATAGGAGTCTTAAATGTGTAGCTCTGAAATACCCCTTCAAATTGGGAAATTCCAACTGTCCTGTTCTACTGGAAGACTTGACTCTTGTTGTCTTCCCCTCCCAGATAAAGTCCTTCAGCTCTTTATTAATTGCTACCAAACTTCTCGTTTGGTTGATAAAAATATGCCTGACCTGCATGTAAGACTAAAGGGACTAAAAACATTTTAACTGCTTGTATCTCACTATTCATATCCATATAACAAAGCTTCCATTTTCTCAGTTTTTGTATTATATTTTGTTTAGTCTCTTCCCACATATCCTTAGCTGCCACACTAAAATTATTTTCATCCATACTCCAAAATATTTAATTTTATCATGTTCCCATAAATATGGGTATTCCTGAACCAGTTCATGTGTGGGTACATAATTTACCGCTATTGCCTTTGTTGTAATAGTGAAGTGTTTTGAGGGATTTATGGGTGTTACTAATGTTATTGTGTATATTTTTGCCCTTCTTGTTGTTAGTGGGGGGAGGCTCTGGGAAAGACAAGTGTCAGTATCGAGAGTATTATTTGTACAGTTAATTTCTGATCATTTGACTTTCCAGAAGTCCACGAAGGATACAATAGTACATAAAGAAATATTACTTCCACATTGACACTCAATGGACTGATCCACAAGTTTACCTTCTAAAGTTTATGCAGCAATTCCAGTTTGAAACAATTTAAACAAATACTACTTAGATTAGCCTCTGATTTTGCATACACACCACATTATGGCAAAAATCTGTACTTAATTAGGTAGTCCAAAGATAGTCTGAAATGGAAGAGTTTGGTGTGTCCATTTTAATACTGTAGTTTATAGATATAAAAAAGTCTTGCCAATTATGTGTAACAAGATAGCCTGAATGCATATTAGAGTACTCTCCTATTCTGTAATAACTGGGCAGTATGCGTTATTAACCACACCAAGTAATTGAGAAGAGTTTTTCAGTATCGTCAGTATAGTATATGTTGAATTAACTGTGAAACTGATATAAAGTAGTAAATTTCTCTTAATACTTAACTATTTGTTAATCAGCCATGAATAAAAGTCCCTACTTTTGAATATAAAAATGAAGTAGAAGTAATAAATGAAAATATCAAAATGATAAACAGCAATACTATATATCAATTTACAGCCACGACTAAAAGTTGCTTTATAAGAGTGATGGTAAATATACTGCTACAATAAAAATGTAAAATAATAAAGAAAATATCTTAAAATTAAAATATAGATTTAGGCCACCTGATACTCTACTTCTGTCCCTGCCAGTTTTATGGATAAGTCATAAATCAAACAGGATCTGGCCATTTGCAGCTTTGTAGGCCAGGCATAGATCATCCCATGGAGACAGAGAAGAGAGGCAGGGTTTCTAGATGCTCATTACAATGCAAGGAGTTAATATCCATGATTTTTTTAATGATGATCTGCTGGGGGTTGCAGGCTGGGTAAGACAATTAGATAGTTATGTAGTGAAGGCCACTACAGTTGTAGTGCAGACCTGATGAGGGATGAGTAAAGGGAAATTATAGACAATTTCTACCGTGTGGTAATTTCACTAGTATGCATTTAGATAAATGGCTTTTCTAATGACTAAGGATAGATGGTGGTCAGTGAAGTATTCTACCTCTCTTTAAATATTGGTATGTTATCTTCTAGAAAGATGTTGGAAGAAGAGATTATGCCTGTAAAATTTATAAATGCAAAACAGCTTAGAGAGCAAAATTTATAACTCAGAGGATACTTAGGTCTTGGAACATGTTGCCATCACATGCCAGTCAGAGTAGCTTATTTAAAACTTAATAAGATACTCCATTTGAGTGCAATGTTATTCTTCAAATTTGTAGCCTATATTTTGAAGGTTGTAAACATTCATGCAGTATAATATTTATTTATTTATTTATTGACATTTGTTAACCAGGTTTGTCCAACTGGGCTTGTGGCCCATTTTCAGTGGAGACCCGAGGAGAAAAGCTCCAGTAATACATTTTAAAACAAGTACAATTTTAAACAATATTGATATAATAGCAGTTATAGCAAAATGATTCACATATGTTGGGATACATGCATAAAGTTAAAGTTGCATTAAAAAGAAGCTAGGTAACAATTTTACATTGCTATATTTCAATAGGTCAATAATTAACATTTTTTGTTTGTATAAAATTGTGCAAATGCATAGTAGACACATTGGAGAGAGAGGTGTAATGAGGTACTAAGTATGGTCCTTTTGAGGGTACATAAAGGGAAGGAAGACTAGGTAGGGTCATGGCAAGGGCAGGTTCTGGAAAATAAGCTTTTAGTTCATTTTTAAAGTGTGAGTTGTGAGAGATTGAACGTAAGTCAAGGGGAAGTTTGTTCCAAGCATGGGCAAGGGAGTGTTTGTAGAGTAGTTTGCCTACTGACCTTTTTGGGTGGTAGATATCAAGTAATTGTTGGTTAGAAATACGGAGGGTCTGGGATGGGATGTAGATGGAGACTAAGGAAGATAGAGATGGACAGAAGGAGGGTTTATAAAGAATAGAGTGCAGCATATGAAATTGATAAGATAGCAGAAACTGGGGAAGTTCAAGCCATTGAAGAGAGTTTAAAGAAATGCAGTGGTGTGAGTTGTATGTGGAGTTAGTAATAAATCTGGCTATTTTATGGCAAGTCTGTTGCAGTTTGTTTAGAGTGGAGGCCTGGATATTGGTAAGAACTGGGGCGGCATATAAGAGGGAGGGGAGGAGGAGTGCCTGGCCCAGGGTAAGTCTAGATTCAGGGGTTAGGAATTTTTTGTTTCCGATATAGCAGACCTAGTTTCTGTTTTTTTTTTGTTTTTTTTTTATACATTGGAGTATGTGTAGGTTGAACTTGAGTTTGTCATCGATAATGACCCCTAGGAGTTTTGTGTGGGTGTCAGGTTGGATATTTCTATTGTTATGCAATAAAAAAGGAGGTTTTGTGATGTGAAAGAGAACAGGGAAGGAAAAGTAGGAGTTTGGTCTTTTTGGAATTTAGGATCAATAGGTTGTGAGAGAGCCATTGTTCAGTGGATAGTAGGGCCTGTTGTGTCAGGAAGTGTAGTTCAGGAATGTTATTTGAGATGGATATAAGTGTGGAGTCGTCGGCATACTGAAAAAGGGAGGAATAACTAAACTATGAAACTATAAACATAGGTATGTAAATACTTCAGTTTCCCAAACTCTACAATGCTTTTTCTTTGACATCAGACTTTAGACTGTGATTCTGGCACCATGTGTTTGTCTGCATTATGCAGTCTTGGGGAATCTGGGTGCCTTCAGGGGAGTTAGTAATATCTCCAAGCTTACAACCATCTATGAACTTGGTTATCCATTTGACTTTAATGCCAGATTTGTCATCAAAGAAGTACATCCCAAATAGAAATGGACCCAAAACAGAACCCTGGAGGAGACCACTGATCATGACTCTTGGAGGATTGGATGTCGTTAATTCTTTCCTTGAAAGTATGTGTATTGAACTAAAAACTGTCTTTGTATTAATTGTATGTAAAACATTCACTTCAATGCATATGTGCTAGAGTGGTACCTCGAAAACTGTCTCTGTACATTTTTTATAAAACATTCACTTCAATGTTTGTGTATTACACAATGAAATTAACTCACTGTTAAAGTCTAGATATGTCTTTGTCACCTTATAAATGCTGCTTATGCTTTTCTCCCCAGGCCTCCACTGAAAACAGGTCTTAATTCCCAATCAGATTTTACCCATAAGCAAGTTCTTGAAATACTGTGTGAAATCTGTTCATCTCTGGGGAAATTTGATTTGTTGCATTTGAGGCATGTGAACAATTGTGTGTTGAGTTCTTATTTGCGCAAATTGGTTAGAACTTTTTAGGGTATAAGATGCAATTACTGTAGACAAAACTAATTTTTTAAAATGTTTGTTAATTCACATAGTCTTAACAATAAATTCACTGACTTGGAGGATTATTAGTAAGTAATTCTTTTGATATTTTATTTATAACTGAAACTTGGTTTAGTAGTAACAATAACCACTGCATATTCAAGGTTTTAGAGGATACCACACTTATACACTTAATGAAAGGGGGAGGAGTATTCACTTACATTTCCACCAAATTTTCTTCTGAATTAGTTTTAAGTGACGAGAAGTCAGAGTTTATGACAATGAAATTAACCAATGAAGGTGGAAGTAAGAATGTGGCTTTTTTATCATTCATCAAATGTATCTAATGAACTTGATGTTGTGTTGAGTCAACAAATAAATACTTGTTTTGAGAGGAATTTTGATATAACTGCCAGTGACTTAAATGTTCTTGATGTTGACTGGTCAACAGAGTTTTCATCTACTAAACTGGAAAATAAGATCTTGAGTGACAGAATCTCTTGGGGTTCCTTGCATGTTGTAACTGAGAATATTAGTGTTTTAAGATACCAGATATTGTCAGGCTCTCTATCAAATTAAAATTTAGATATTATGGAACACCCCCAGAGTTGGGGTATTCAGGGTGTGTGTTATTTTTGAAATTATGGATTCTAATTTCTCAAAAGTGATGAAAGGACAGAGGTAAAAAAATCTATATATGAGACTTTACAGCAATTACAACTGAAATTTTACAACAGGATTGGGATTCTGAAATGAAAGGTAAAACTATCTGTAAAAATCTGGATATTTTTTATAGTCAAATAGATAGTCTAATTACTTTGTATACATAACTATGGAGCTTTTCTCCCTAGGCTTCCAACAAGTATTTCTACAAGAAGGAAGTACTTTAGATCTCCCTGGCGGAGTAGAAAACTTGAATTAGAAGAAAAAAAGAGAAAATTGTTTAGGTGCTTTAGGTTCTAGCCAACAGTGACAAATAAGTCTGCTTATAATAGCTATAAGAAATATATTGTAAGACAGGTTAAGGAACATAGGATAGCTTATGAAACAAAGTTAGCTATTAGTGTATTTGAATAATAAAAAATGGTTTGTTTAGACACCTAAGAGGCTATAGTATGGATAATGCCTCAAATCTGGTATTAACAGATGGTTCTAGGTATATAAGTTATCCTGAGATTTTGGCTGATCTGTTTGTTGATTTTTTTATACATCTTTTGTAAATGGTAGACTTTCCTTTTCTACAAAATTTAGTTGGTAGTTGTCCTCCATTAATGATAAAACATATAACACTACCATTAGATTGTATTAAAAAAATCAGAAGCTGGGCCAGATGGATTGAATGGCTATTTATGACAGATATATGTGATTGTCTGTACCTATGTTTGGTTTATTTGTTTCAAAAAACATTAATTGAAGCTTTCATCCAAAAAATAAATTTGGAAGGAGTCCATTGTTGCTCCAATACATAAAATTCTGCTATGCAGTATCAATTTATTAGTATTCAGCTGGGCAACAAATATGGATGTCAAAACACAATAACCCAAATGCCATGGATGCAGCTATCTTCAAGATTCATCTTGGGCTTAATGCGCTAAGCAACAGAGAGATTGTTACAAAAGACATTGGGGGCTATAGGCAGGGGTACCATGACAGAGTGCTTGAGGTATCTGGAATAGGCTTGACTGCTACAGTAATAAAATGAGTACAGAAAAATAGAAGCAATATTGCAAGGTATGTTAAACTGAATCAACAGTTAGCAAAGCTAAGTATATCATGAGTTGGCAGAAAGTGCTGCTAACTGCTGCCATTTACACCCAGGTACAGTTGATCGCTCTGAATAGTGATTGGGAGGAATAGGATCATTACTACATGAGCACTAACATATGCACTCTGGCACTGTGCAGGATAGTCTGCAAACCTGGTGCATGAAGAGCAGCATTTCACACTCCAGAATAGTAGCAGAGTGGATGGCAGAATGGTTGTGTTGCTGTCAAACACCACAGAGTGGTGGCACCCACAAATATGACAAGTTTAAATTTGCCCCCAAGATCTCACAGGCCAGTATAATGCTTTCACTGCAATGTTACCAATAATAATACAAGCTAAAACGAATAGCAGCAATAACCCATACTCTCACCTGGAAGAGCTGGGGAGGGTAGCTAGACCAGTTTGTTGCTGTCACACAAGAAAACAATGGATGATGTTCACAATCATTGAAATGCATGGTGAGAGGCTATTAAGCCATAGAACAGCAGGATGCCAACACCTTTTGTGATTCATAAAAGAAGGTGCACAGTAGGTTAAGGGACGGTATGCTGTCTCATCCTATGTGAAGTCAATCTATTCCATGCAAATGCCATTCTTCCCACTCATATGTGACTAAGCAACATGGCATCATCAGTATATCAGCAGGGCCCAACAGAAAACCTATGGGACTCTAGCCCTGGATAATCCAAAGGTGTTGTGGTTAGCAGAGCAGTGATTCTCCTTCCCTGCTTCTTTGTTGCTAAGCATATAGAGAAAAGTGATATATTAGTGCTTTTTCAACAAAAAAATTAAAACCTATATTACATGGCAGGAAAAGCCTTATAAGAAGCAGATTTTCCTGTCAGGCAGACAAGTTTCCTTAACCACCTCCCTAACACTGATGTTGACAAACTCACACAAATGGGAGGTTGCACAGTATCATATTTCCTCATGCCACTTAAATGTCCCTGATTTTCAGGAACATGCCTGATTTTGACTCAAATTTTAGCTCTAACTCTTTTAATCCCTCCTAGAACTGGTGACTTTTAGGGAAAATAATGTGAATTACATCAGAATAAATAATGACAAAAAAAATAAAGATATTGACTTCTTTTACTTTATAAAATGTACTCACATCATGTTATACAACCAATGTCTCAAGTTAATAGTGCTAATATTTTAAAAGTATCCCTAATTACTTCTCTATCTGTCCCTGATTTTGTTGAGATTTGCCCCTGATTGGTTGAAAGCTACTTAGGTCCACCTTCATACCTAATGACTGAAACATTTTTTAAATGCTCACTTACAGGCATGACAGTAGAGCACAGATGGTAAAACCTATTTAGTAAGGTTTACAATGTATAACTTACTAAACATTTTTCTCTGTGGTTTCTTTTGCAATGTCACACACATTATAAAACATAAAAACTGTTTGGCTGCAGACTAGACTAGACACCACAGTGTACTAAGTGCATAATTTCTACTTGTGCATCACCATTAAAAACGGCAGTACTTTTCTATGAACCATGGTAGTGAATGGCAGCATACTAAACACAGTGTGCAGAGTAATTGTATTACTGTGCTAAAATGTTCAGGAATACCAGGACCCATTTATAATAAGAAACAATTTGAACTGGCCAATACTTTACACCAAAAGTTGATGTTAACTGACAATCTAGCAATAGAAACAGCATTCTTATTTAAGGTATTAAAGAAGGTCTTGGAAACAAAGATGCTTTAAAATTATCACATAGTCATCTACCTGTAGCTTTAGGTTTGAAGCTACCCTTACCTGATAATATAAAAACAACTCATGTATCTTTAATGATCTACATTAAAAGATCATAAGACAACAAAGACAACAACAAAAAAATAAGAAAGGGACTATCAGCTGGAGTTTCTAGCTCTCCTGTTCCTACTATTTGCTCTCACCATCTGCAAGTCTC
This sequence comes from Protopterus annectens, assembly GCF_019279795.1. Classification (NCBI taxonomy): domain Eukaryota; kingdom Metazoa; phylum Chordata; order Ceratodontiformes; family Protopteridae; genus Protopterus; species Protopterus annectens. The sequence continues at coordinate 498,950,696 of NC_056728.1, read as the reverse complement.
TCCCCCCACCCCAATTCTAAGACTGGGTCACCAGAGTAATCACAGTGATCCTGAAAGGGACCTTCAGAAACAAAATAAAATAAAGACAACAAAAATAAGAAAAGGACTCTCAACTGAAGTTTCTAATGTAGGTTTAACCTTTTTGTTGACGCTCAAATGCTACATTCCTTTATTTGTATTGTACTGTAGTAGGATGGGGCGCACATACTCTCAGGGAGGAGAGATACCTGTTTTTTTTTCTTTTCTAGACCCCTTGTTTACCAAGTAGAGCTAAAATTGTTAGACCTTAATTTTTCTCCAGACTCCTTCATAGACTAATTGGCTGTTACTTAGTTAGCACATTACAATAGCCAATTTAGAAGATGGCCTGCTGCACACCACCTGATACTGCTGCCTCCCTCAGAATTAAATTTCCCTTGCCAACAAAGTTATCATATACAATCCTCTATTTTTCATTGTTCTAAATTGATCTAGCTCACTAAGCCTAACAACTCTGTATTTGTATTCCTGCCACATACCTCTGTCCTAGGAGATAGTTTTTCTTTCCTTGATGAGAGTTTTTGGTCAGGGCTCAGCCCGCTCCATTCAGTCTTGCTATGCTCAGGCTCAATCTGCTTCACTACCTTACCCCCATTCCCACCCACCCCTGAATACTCTACATTTATACTCTGTCTTCCCTGTAAGGACACTTCCCCTCACTCCAGTCATCCAATAACTACACATCCCCAGCCCTGATCACTAAACCTTCCCCTGCTTTGCTCTCCGTCCCCTACCCCCCACTCCTCCCACTTCCTTTTTAGGGCTATAGCACAAATCAGTTCCCCTCCCTCCATGTCTTCCTAACCCTGTGTTTCATTCACTTACTCTTTTTTTTTTCTTTCTCTCTCCTCTTACTTATTGCTATACCTCATACCTTCTTATCTTTCTTATAAAATCACCCTAGTATCAATAACTCCATTCTTCTCATCTCAGTATTATACCCACATAAAATAATGGCATGCTAGTGCATATCCTGTTAACTCCTCCTGTCTGGGATATCATCTTATCACACTAACCTACTATATCCTCCACTATCACCCACATTTACCCAAATAGCTTCCTCCTACAATATAACCTGGCACTTCCCTATTTCATCCTCTCTCTACAATACCTTCTATATTCAGTTTCTCAAATTAAAACTTTTCGGTCCTTCTCTCACTTTCCCTAAACTTAAATTCAAACCTACTAATTACTACTTTTGTTTCTCTAAACATAATATACTTCCTATACCACTTCTACCAGATGGGGCCATCAACCCCCAACCCTGGTCCACCCCCTTCCTCCAACTCTACCATCTTTACCTCACCTATTGGCCACTAACTCCCCACCTCTTCAACTAAACACCTGTCTATCTACTCCATAAACCTACAAAGTCTTCCAAACAAAATAACAGAATTACACACTTGGGTTGCCCTCCACTCTCCCCACATCTTAACTCTCCCAGAAACCTGACTCAAACCTCATATCACAAACTCAGAAATCCTACCCCTGGCTATACCATATTCTGACAAAACAGACTTTGCAAAAAAAGGGGGGGGTATTGTTGCCATGTATTCAGAACAACTTAACCTCCATCCCCACTCCCTACCCCTTCCTGACTTCTCCCCAGCAGAACTTATCTTTCTCAACTGTCACCTCAACCCACATAAAAAAATTTCCCATAGCATCTATCTATATACCACCTCATAACAATATTCCAATTCCTGAATCTATTTTATCCTGGATCTCCCAACATCTATCATATGAGACTATCATACTAGGTGATGTCAATATTGATTGGAATAAACTCTCCCCCACTCTCCTAGTCTTAGTATTAACCTTTTTGGTTTCAGTCAACTTATTTCTACTCCCACCTGCATCAATAAAAACTCCAACTCCATTCTTGACCAGATCTTAATTTCCAGCCCTAATCAGTACCATAATCCCACCACTTTGCCAGAATCCTTAAGTGATCACCTTCCTTTCTCAATACCAAGACTAGCCTTTCAGACCTCAAAAACTAACCTTTATAGAAACTGCCGCAATCTGTCCACCTTAAAACTCATCTTATCTCTTCCTTAGCTACTATAACCCCCTTTTATCATAGCCATTTTTCTTCCATTCTCTTGACCCTCCTATACCTTCCACCCCACCCATGTACTCCAGCCCTTCTATTTAATACATATTCCTCCACTCTACCTACCTGGACTAGACATTAAAGATGTTTTTGGGGCTATTCTTTTTCCGACTCCCCATTGTAAATTCCTCTTTTTTACTCCCATGTTTCTAGTATTTCTGCTTTTCCTTTTTTCTTAGTTATTTCTTTTTTACTCACTTTTTATCCTTTGTTAATTTCCATTATGGCATGCCTATATGTTATTATGTATTCCTATTCACTTTACTTGTAATGCAACTTGTTAATGCAATCTTTGCTATTGTTATTTTTTTGTTGTGTGGAGCTTTTCTCCTCAGGTCTCCACTGAAAATGGGCTACCAGCCCATTTGGACTAATCTGGTTAACAAAAGACAAATAACTAGATAAATAATGAATAAACCCGTGCATAGTTTTATCAGACTGTTACTTTATAGATAGGGCATTCTTTGGGCAGCAAGAAATAATAAATAACATGGATTTTATACTGTAATATTAAAGCATTAGAAGAGCATTCAGAATGCTTATAGAACAAAGAAAAACATTTAATTTTGTAAAAACTGAATTAAACTGAATTTTGTATGACAGGTTTAAAGCATATGTTAAGATACCTTGCTGTGATGATATGCCCTGCTGAAGGTAAATAACCTGCATTTGAAACACCTGAAGCTTTGTGCTATTACCTTAAATTACAAGTAAAACCAGAAGGAGGAGAGTCAAACCTGCATCCCAGCATCTTGACACAAATGATGAAATCACTATTCTAATGGTAATGGTAAATATGCATTATAAATTCAATGAAAAAGGTAACACTTTACTTTAAGAAAGAAAATTTACATTGTAGCTGTTTTACTCTCATAACCAAATAAGAAGTCAGCTTTATACCAACTACATTTTGACAAAATATTTGAGAAAAGAATCCATCCAATGCTACCTGAAAATAAACTGCTTTTCCTGGAAAAAATTAAAATAGAAATTTCAAAATGTCTCTCAAAGGTATGCTACCAATCTTCAAACAACTGTTACTTATACACATTCAATAGCCAATGCTACACACCTGTCTGCCTCCATTTCCCTTGCCAACAAAGTTATCATATACAATCCTCTATTTTTCATTGTTCTAAATTGATCTAGCTCACTAAGCCTAACAACTCTGTATTTGTATTCCTGCCACATACCTCTGTCCTTGGAGATGGTTTTTCTTTCCTTGATGTGAGTTTTTGACCAGGGCTCAGCCCGCCCATTCAGTCTTGCTATGCTCAGGCTCAATCTGCTTCACTACCTTACCCCCATTCCCACCCACCCCTGAATACTCTACATTTATACTCTGTCTTCCCTGTAAGGACACTTCCCCTCACTCCAGTCATCCAATAACTACACATCCCCAGCCCTGATCACTAAACCTTCCCCTGCTTTGCTCTCCGTCCCCTACCCCCCACTCCTCCCACTTCCTTTTTAGGGCTATAGCACAAATCAGTTCCCCTCCCTCCATGTCTTCCTAACCCTGTCTTTTATTCATTTACTCTTTTTTTTTTCTTTCTCTCTCCTCTTACTTATTGCTCCATCTCATATCTTCTTTACTTTCTTACAAAATCTCCCAACTATCAATAACTTCATTCTCCTCCTCTCAGTATTACACCCACATAAAATAACGGCATGCTAGTATTTATCCTGTTAACTCCCATTCTGTTCCTCCTGTCTGGGATATCATCTTATCACACTAACCTACTATACCCTCCACTATCTCCCACGCTTACCCAAGTAGCTTCCTCCTACAATACAACCTGGCACTTCCCTATTTCACCCTCTGTCTACAGTACCTCCTATATTAAGTTTCTCAAATTAAAACTTTTCACAATGTTTCTCTCATTTCCCCTAAAGCTTAATTCAAATCTACTAATTACTACTTTTGCTTCTCTAAGCCTAATATACTTCCTGTATCCCTCCTACCAGAAGGGGACATCAGCCCTAACCCTGGTCCATCCCATTCCTCCAACTCTACCATCTCTGCCTCACCTATTGGGCTTCAACTCCCCACCTCTCCAACTAAACACCTGTCTGTCTACTCCATAAATTTACAAAGTCTCCCAAACAAAAAAACAGTATTACACACTTGGGTTGCCCTACATTCTGCACACATCTTAACTCTCTCTGAAACCTGGCTCAAGCATCATATCACAAACTCAGAAATCTTACCCCTGGCTATACCATATTCTGACAAAACAGACTTTGCAAAAAAAGGGGGGGGTATTGTTGCCATGTATTCAGAGCAGCTTAACCTCTCTCCCCTCACCCTACCCCTTCTGACTTCTCCCCAGCAGAACTTATCTATCTCAACTGTCACCTCAACCCACACAAAAAAATTGTCATAGCATCTATCTCTATACCTCCTGATAACAATATTCCAGTTCTTGAATCTGTTTTATCCTGGATCTCCCAATGTCTATCATATGAGGCAATCATACTAGGTGATGTCAATATTGATTGGAATAAACTCTCCCCCACTCCCCTAGTCTTAGTATTAACCTTTTGGTTTCAGTCAACTTATTTCTGCTCCCACCTGCATCAATAAAAACTCCAACTCCATTCTTGACCAGATCTTAATTTCCAGCCCTAATCAGTACCATAATCCCACCACTTTGCCAGAATCCTTAAGTGATCACCTTCCTTTCTCAATACCAAGACTAGCCTTTCAGACCTCAAAAACTAACCTTTATAGAAACTGCCGCAATCTGTCCACCTTAAAACTCATCTTATCTCTTCCTTAGCTACTATAACCCCCTTTTATCATAGCCATTTTTCTTCCATTCTCTTGACCCTCCTATACCTTCCACCCCACCCATGTACTCCAGCCCTTCTATTTAATACATATTCCTCCACTCTACCTACCTGGACTAGACATTAAAGATGTTTTTGGGGCTATTCTTTTTCCGACTCCCCATTGTAAATTCCTCTTTTTTACTCCCATGTTTCTAGTATTTCTGCTTTTCCTTTTTTCTTAGTTATTTCTTTTTTACTCACTTTTTATCCTTTGTTAATTTCCATTATGGCATGCCTATATGTTATTATGTATTCCTATTCACTTTACTTGTAATGCAACTTGTTAATGCAATCTTTGCTATTGTTATTTTTTTGTTGTGTGGAGCTTTTCTCCTCAGGTCTCCACTGAAAATGGGCTACCAGCCCATTTGGACTAATCTGGTTAACAAAAGACAAATAACTAGATAAATAATGAATAAACCCGTGCATAGTTTTATCAGACTGTTACTTTATAGATAGGGCATTCTTTGGGCAGCAAGAAATAATAAATAACATGGATTTTATACTGTAATATTAAAGCATTAGAAGAGCATTCAGAATGCTTATAGAACAAAGAAAAACATTTAATTTTGTAAAAACTGAATTAAACTGAATTTTGTATGACAGGTTTAAAGCATATGTTAAGATACCTTGCTGTGATGATATGCCCTGCTGAAGGTAAATAACCTGCATTTGAAACACCTGAAGCTTTGTGCTATTACCTTAAATTACAAGTAAAACCAGAAGGAGGAGAGTCAAACCTGCATCCCAGCATCTTGACACAAATGATGAAATCACTATTCTAATGGTAATGGTAAATATGCATTATAAATTCAATGAAAAAGGTAACACTTTACTTTAAGAAAGAAAATTTACATTGTAGCTGTTTTACTCTCATAACCAAATAAGAAGTCAGCTTTATACCAACTACATTTTGACAAAATATTTGAGAAAAGAATCCATCCAATGCTACCTGAAAATAGTTAAAAGTTCTGACATTTTGACCATGAAAGAAATACCACGAATATTTTAAAGAATTTCAGTGTCAGAAATTCAAAATCAAAATTGCCGTCTTCCTCAAAGGTATGCTACAAATCTGAAGCCTAATAACTAATAAACCAGGAATGTTGCTTATCTCATTACTGGGACTGTTGGTTGCAAAATTCAGATAGTATTTTCTTTATAGTTTTAGATATTTACTTAAAATTGCCACAGAAAAGATCCTTACATTATTTTAAATATATATTCTCTGCATATTTTATTTCTAAATCTACCAATCATGCATGATGTGTGGGTGAGTATTTATGATGGAATGTATAAATGTCAAATGGTAAATAAATGTACATTTTACCTGCATGTTTTATTTAAACATATTGAATTAAAGTTGGTTTGTAAATGCAATAGCTTGCTCTAGGTGCCAAAGTTACCTCCAAATATTGGAAGAAAAAAAGGAGGTAAAGTAGCAGTTAATGGCTTTCACTTCCTTATAAACATATGCACATTAGTACCGTGGATTATGCAGTCAATGATACTTCTCATCAAATAATAATCAAGTGTGGCGTATCTGCTTGGTACTAACATGGCATGCATCTGGCATTCTATCCTTAATCACCTGGCATTTACTACAGAGGAGTAAGGCTTTGAGCTGCTTCTTAAAGTCAAGGGTACATGATTTCATTTCACCTCCATAAGAGTGAACAGTCATATCAGTGAATGTTTTTAGTGGTGAAAAAAAAAAAGAAATGCTCATATAAGTGAACATAGGAGAACTATGGAGTTCTTACCAGCAGCTTTTTGTATGACAGTGCAGTTCTGTGGAGTAAGGGGGTTTGCTCTTATCCCTCTGTTATGTAATCTTGGAGTTAATATATATATAATTAACAGTGGGTTTGAGGGGTGCAGGGGAAGATTGGCTCTCTACTGAAAGATTACTTTTAGTCTGTGCAGTTTTTGATCATTTTATATTCTAAATTAATCACTCTTTTTTGATATGCTCTTTTGACCGATATTTCATGAGACAATCTTACCCTTAACTTACCCCACTGTTCTGTGATCTTGGAGTTAGTATATACAATTAGCAGGAAGTGTGAGAGGTGCAGGGGGAGCTTGCCCCCTGCAAAAACATTACTTTTAGTCTGTGCAGTTTTCAATCACTTTAGATTCTAAAATGATCACTCTTTTTTTATTTGCCCTTTTATCTGTTTGATGCCATGAGACAAGCATATATTGTGTGTGTGCGTGTGTGTGCGTGTGCGTGTGCGTGTGTGTGTGCGTGTGCGTGTGTGTGTGTGTGTGTGTGTGTGTGTGTGTGTGTGTGTGTGTGTGTGTATGCTTTGCATATATATCTATAGATAGATAGATAGATAGATAGATAGATAGATAGATAGATAGATGGATGGATATATCCTGCCATGAAGACAAACGCGAAAATAAAAATACATGGTCAAAAGAATGTGACTACAAGATCTTTTGCAATAATGCACCTGCTTAGTAGAGCAATAGGTGACTCCATTGTAAGGCAGAGTGACACCATCCTCACCAGGCTGGATAGGTGATAGCTGTATTTCTGGAGCCAGTATCCATGATGTACCACATGCTCTTAGATCCCTCCATCCTGACAAATATGATTATGACCTGATAGTGGTCCATGTGAGGGTGAATGCTTATATGCTCTACCTAGAGGGATATGATTGAGCTTGCAATGCATGGGTCTGAGACAGGAAAGACATTAGTCTTAAGTGGTATTTTCCCATCACTCAGAATGATGTTGAGATTCAAAGAAAAAGATAATTGGCTTGAATAATTCACTATATAGCTGATGTCATTCTATGTCATTCTGATGTCATTCTAGGAAGATCCAATATGTTTCAACTTGGGATGAGATGGCTACCAAGCCTTCCAAATTTGCCAGGATGGTCTGAACATCTCTTACTCAGGCTTACACATTGTGGTTAAAGCCTTTTCTGCCCCCATAGTGCCCTTATTATGCAGACTCTATATGATGAACATTCTAAACTAGTGAATTTTAATTTGGAACACATTAATATGGCTCTACTCAGTGCCAGAAGTCTTAACAAAAAATGCCCAAATTCGAGGCTGTCTGGCAACGTGAACATATTAATGTATATGTAGTTGCAGAAACATGATTTTCATGGCAATGAAAGCATTCCCTCTATTCCTGGGCAAAATGCTTATCATGTCCTTAGACCTACAGGCAATTGCGGGGGGGGGGGGGGGGCAGTGCTTGTCAAGGGATATCATCACTTCACAACAGATTCACTGTGTCACTACATTTGAACTTCTAAAAGTCCAAATCTCTGTAAATAAAAATAATTACCATTTCATAGCTATAGAATATTATCTATGTCCCCTTCTGAGAATGATAGTTGTTTTAATGCATTAGCTGAAATTCCAGTTAAAGCCAAGGTCTTTCTAGTGAGGACTTCAACTATACATCAGTAAACTGTCTGACCTACACTGCCAATGGTCGGTGTGCCCAGCTTTTCCTTGACATTGTAAATGCTAACTATATTTTACAAATAGTTAATCATCTTAATAGGGGTGCCAATATCTTTGATCTACACCTAACAAATATGGCCACTTCTTGTAGATCCCCATATGTATCATCATGAATTGTTAAATCAGACCATAATTTTCCTACTGGTGGTACTTTCCATGTAAACAGCTTTCTATTTAGCACCTTCTCAGCTTTCTTCAGTTACTTAATGATCTGAATAAATTCTGCTGTCATCTTCCTCCAATGGTTCCCATTGCTAAAGCTGCTACCTACTGCCTATGCCTCTGACTTCTACTCCCACTTAAAAAGTTGTATTGATAAGGCAATACCTATCTGAATCAAATGTAATGAGAAATTTAAAAACAAACCCCTATGATGAAATACCCATATAAATGAATTATGAAACAAGGGAAAGAAACTGCTGAAAGTTTATATGAGGTTTCATTCTCACTACTTTAAGAGCACACTTAAACAAACTACACAGAGCTTAAGGGAACCATTAGGAAGCTCAAAGCTGAGCATGAATTTAAAATAGCCACTCAAACCAAAAATAACTTTAACTAGATTAGGAAGTTTAGAATTAACACCCATTAATGTTGAGAGTTAGTCCACAATAATACTAAAATCTCAAAACAAAAGGAAATAGCTAATACCCTAGCTAAAAATTTAGTGCATATCTTATCCTGCCTACAGTTGTAGCTGTTCCATAAGTACCACAATCTCAGCCACCCCTTATAATTACTACATAATAAGTACTCTCGGTCCTTTCCAAAACTAAGATTACTTCATCTATGGGCCCTGATAACATGCATGCTTGGTTATCATTGCCAAATAATCTCAGGGTCGCCACTGGTTACATTGCTAAAGCCCAGGAAACAGCCATTTTAATGCCATTACACATGGCGGCCCAACCATGGACCCTTTTAACTACAGCTCTATTAAACTAATTAGCTATAGAATGCATTATTTCAGACTTCAATAATCTGGACATTAAACACCTTTGCATCCTGACTCTTATCAATTTAGATGTGTCAGATGAAGTTCCTTCCTCTTTAACCCCATTACTTTCATTGAAAAATTAACCAAAGCAGTGGACAGTGGTTGTGCAGTTCATACACCATATCTAGACTGGGCCAAGACCTATGACACTATTTTCCGCATGCAGGCATTATTGATAGACTTGGAAGTCTGAATATAAATCTTTATATTATGCAGTGGATAGCTAACTGGTTGTCTAACAGAACCCATGTGTTTAGTTACAGGTGCCATTTCAGAAAGCAAAAAGTCATCAGTGGTGTACCGCAGGACTCAGTTTTGGACTCTGTCCTATTTGGCATTTATTTTTTAGACCTTCAGGCCAGCACTCCTGGGTTATGGTTAACTAAGTTTGCAGACATATAAACAAACACCGTGCAACCACCAAAAAAGCCAGAAATGAAATGGAGATGGTAGTAGTTATGAAAAATGTGTAGGGCTTTAATTTAGCAACTGACAAAAAACAAAATAAATTAATAAAACCTACATAACACCCAGTAGTTGAGCGCTTTCATCCAGTAAGCTGTAATAAGCCCTCCTACAGAAAAGGAAATAGTTGGATCAAGCTGTTTAATAAAAATTACTTCCACAGTTCTAATTATTAATCGGTCAGACACCTGACTAAAAAAACAAACAAGAGTACATTATATGACTTCAGTGAATCACAAAGGAATCAAAATAGAGACACAGTTATTTAAAAACTAATAAATATACAAACTGATTGGTCAAGTTAGAAACAGTAAATTGTTAGGAATGAGATGTTAAAAATATTTTAAAAGCAGGTTATAAAAAAATCAATTGTTGTGAAAACCAATGTAAATCCAGAAAAACCTTATGGTCATCAGAGATACCTAAAATAACAACAATGAAATTAAACACTGAAAACAAAAACAGGCATAAAAGTTTATCAGCCCTCAGTTTAAGGACTGGTAAAATAATAATATGGTCATTGGTGTCAGGGGGACGAGCATCATGCAGCCTAATCTGCCAGTAGTATTCTCTGCGTTCTAAACAAGTTTCCCACATCCCACCCCTGGTGCTAGGTTCAATAATATCTAAGATGGCAAAAGCAAACTTGTTAAAAGACATACAGGAAGAGAATGCTTATATACAGCATTTTTAGAATTCTTAGATCGAATGTTGTATAAGTGTTTGCAATTATTTTTCTAAGAAGGCTTTCAGTTTTGCCTATATAGAAGGCAGGGCAGGATTCATACTTGGCCAGATAAACCACTCTGCTTATATTGCAATTTCCTTTACAGAAACAACTTTGGTCAGCTAAATAGTTGCCCAAAGCCAGGCAATCTAAATCTATAATAGACGAACAATATGGGCATCTCCCACGTTTGTGGGTCCCATGGCTGGGAGGCTTGGATTTTTGGGTAGGTGTTTTTTTTTTAAATAGATTTTTCAGATTACTTCCCAACTTGTAAACAAACAAAGGCTGCTCTCCCAACTTATTAAGGATGTCACCATTGGTTTTAAAAATGTGCCAGTTGTTTTGAATGATGTTGGTAATCTTGTGTGTGGCACCACTAAGGCCCTATCCCAAGAATCATGGCTACAACCAAATTGTCCTATATCCATGGTTAACTGGTGGTCAGGGTCAATGCCCAGTATTGGTCTAAACCTCAAAAGTTTCTGTTTCACCACTTCTTTAATAATCTTGTCTATAAGACCAGCTGGGTATCCTCTCTCAATGAGCATGTTCTTAAGTTTGTCAATTTCTGTTTTAAAATAATCATCGTCAGAAATCATAGCTGATAACCTGAACACCTGGCCTCCAACCAGCCCCACCTTTTTACTTAAAAGGACGGAAGATGGAAAAATTGAGATAGGAGTTGCAATATGTGGGTTTACAGTAAATATTAAAAACAAAACTGCTGTCTTTTTTATAAATGGTGACATCCATGTAGTTGATAAAGTCTCTGTTAACTGTGAAAGTGAACCTCAAAAGCTCATCATAGAGTTTAAGTAATTGACAAACTGTACAAGCATATAATCTGAACTATCCCACCAGATAAAAATATCATCCAAATATCTGAGGTAGAGTTTGCAATGGATGTAAAAAGGATTATCTTTGAAAATGTAAGTACTGTCCCAATGGTACAGGACAAAGAGGGCAAACCATGGGGTGCAAGCCCTGCCCATAGAACTCCCTGAGTCTGTTTGTAAAACTCTCCTTTGAAAAATAGAAAATTGTTGTCCAAAACCAGGTGCATAGGTTTGAATAGTGATCTAGTATCTTTCCTGTAAGGAATGCCTACTGGATAAGTGTATCAGTAAAAAAGTTCAACCCCAAATCCTGAGGTATACAAGCAAACAGATATACCACATCCCAGTAAGAAAGTGGAGGTAGTTGCTGTATAGTTCTGAGATATTATCCTAGTTGAACTTTCTCTGTTAATAAATAGCAAATGAATAAACAAATACATATAAAAATGTCTCCATAGTAGTTTAGAAAGCCATTTATCTGTCTCATTTCATTTCTAAAGGCATCTCCACAGTTCCAAAGAATAATTAATGCCCCTTTACTAGTATCTTATTAGACACATTATTGAATATAATTCACCTTTTGGCATGGATTTGTCTAAACATGTCAGACTTGAGACACTTCAGAGATTTATAAATAAAAATATCAGTGGCCTCAATAATCTTACTTATCAGCACAGCCTAGGTCTTTCTCTGTACTTAGACTCTTACAGACTCATCCAAAGAGGTCTATGTCTAGCCTCTGGAGCCATGAAAGATCCAACCCTGTTTGAATTCCTATTCCTTCGCAGAACTGATGTTACCTCAAATACTTCTTCATAGGAACTAAAGCTACATTAGCAGATAAATACGACATGTTGGTCTGATCATTTCCTATCTCAAAGTATCCCTCAGCTCTGGAAACAAACATCCACTACATGTCAAGCAGAGTGGCACCCTTGTCACCTTTAAACATAGATAATTGGATGCGCAGCCTGACATTCTCCTCAGGTCTATCTTGTCTTGTCCTCCTTGAGATTAGAGGGAACCTTTGAAAGAGTTTCTTGGCTAATGTTCGACTGACTGATTGCCTAGTACTTACCTATGGAACTCTGAATAGTGAATCATAATTTCAGGAAGACATGGGGACAAAAGAGGACAGCATAAGTAACACAAATCCAGAATCTGTTCTTAATAAAATTCATATAATTTATTTGAATTTAGACAATGACAAACAGAGGTGAAGGGCCAGGAGAATACTTAAAAAAATAATTCCAAAGATAATTTGTTTTCAGCAAAATCCAAAGATAGTATAAGGCACAGTGATATTGTGTCTGTCACCCGCACAGATACAGAAAGGATATATAGATAATTCCCAACAAATGCATTGTCCTTCCTGGATTTATTAACACATTCTGACAGTTGATATATACATATATATATATATATATATATATATATATATATATATATATATATATGTATATATATATATATATATAGAGAGAGAGAGAGAGAGAGGAAGAGTCACAGCTTTGTATAGTTTTTTTCTTATCATTTGCCTTGCTTTGCCTCATTGTTTTCTTCTCGATCAGTACACTTAAACCTAAATTTCTTGTAGTGCTCAATATCCCTTCAAATTCCATCCACAAGGAACTGTTTAAACCAAAGTTCTGCTTAACATGGTTCCAAGTAACCCACAATATCTCAGCTGTTCCCTCTATAGCAGCCTGTTTCTTTTCTCTTTCAAGATAGTCAGACATTCTTCTCCTGGAACACCAAAACTACTGAAGCCAGTGGGAAATAAGCTGAATAGTTTGTGATTTCCCCTTTCGAATATTAAATATTAGTCTTAAAGTTCACATGGCTTGCTTGACATGTAAGGATGCTCTCATTACCTCTCATAATATGAAACATAAAGAATCCTCTCAGACTCTTCATTGTTACTTCCTGTAAAGCTACTCAGATATTTAAATTTGGCTTCATAACATTTTGTCTGTAGTAAATGCAAAATTTTCATTTGAATGAAATTATTAATGTGAAACTGTCAGTCTATGTATTTCTTTATAACCAACAGCTTTTCTCAGAACACTATTTGTGCCCTACCTTCCCAAATAAAATGTGTCATCACGTATTTGATTGGCTGTAGATAGTGACTCACTGTATCCACTGGGAAATGAAAAAAATGCAATATTTATAGACACCGCCATCTTCCATCTTTAACTACAAGCTTCCATTTTCTATATTCAGATTAAAAAAAAAAAACAAAAAGATGGCAGCGAACTGTAAAAATCCACCCAAGCTGTTTTATTATGTTAGCGCTTTCATTCAAATAATAAATGAACTTCTTCAGACAACAAATACCCAAGATTCAATGCTATATATACAATAATCAATTAAGCTAATAATCAATTAGGCTAAAAATTCAAGTACTTGATTGAAAAAGCCTTTTTTAAACATCTAAATAAATATTTAAATGTATATGTCTACAAAAAAATCATCAGTTATAACTATCACTTCCTTCTGCTTCATAAAAACTGATACAATAAACTAAAAACACTCCATTTTTATATACTTAAAATAAGCAGTAGATAAAGGATATTAAAAAAAACTTTTCTTAAATAAAAAAAATATATTGTTTTTCACAATTTAAACCTAAATGCCTTTACCTTTTCAAAGCTTTCAGTTTTAAAATATACTTACTAGAACAATATTCATTAAGTCTTGGTGGGATATGGGCATATGTTTTTTTCTGCCAAATTAATTCACATTCCTCTAGTTTTAATTCCCAAGGATGACCTCAAAGTTTTCTAACTTTGAATACCATATGGTGACACCATATGGTCGAAGTTAGAAAACTTTGAATACTGAAAAAAATGACTAAACCCTAAACTAAGGGTTGTAGGCAGGGGGCAAGCCCCCTGCACCCCCCACACACCCCACTCCTTAAATATAGCAACTCCAAGACTGCACTATAATGCGGTAAAGGGAAGACTTCCCTTTACTGCACTGTAGTGCGATCTCGGAGTTGGTATATTTAAAGAGTGAGGGTGTGGGGTGCAGTGGGTCTTGCCCCCATCTTTAACATGTTAGGTGACCTTTTTATTTTTTTTTTCCAGTATTTGAAGTTTTCTAACTTTGACAATATGGTGTCGCCCATATGGTATTGGAAGTTAGAAAACTTCATTCAAATAATATAGACCCCACCTCTAATGTTCCTACTTATTTAATCTATCACTATAAACTGGAACTTATGTAAGGGATTTTCTAATATGTGTTTGGCCAGTGCATTTGTACTAGTTTTTTACTTATATGATAGTGATGCTCATAGATCCTTTGTTTGAGCATGCATTCAGTTTTTCTATATTAAAACTTTGGCACTGTTGGCATAGTCCCCCATTGTTTCACAATTAAATTTTCCTTTTACTGAATACATTTTGTTGCTTATAGTAAAACAGTTCCCTACCTTTATATGCTGACATTGCTGGAACCTACCACATTTTTTCATGCCCCAGTTAACTTTAGGTATTAAGCTATTACCTTCCAGCAAACTCTTGAGGTTTGGACCCCTTCTGTAAATAATATGTTGTCTTTCACCCAACTTTTTATACATGTTATTATCTTCTACTATAAGTGCCCAATTTTTAACCAAAATGTTTTTTAAATCACTTACATCCATAGAAAAAGTAGTAAGAAAACTTGGTTTTGAATCATAATTTGTGGTTGAATTATTTAGGCTGTCTTGTATGATTAAGTAGTGTTCAACTTCTATATAACCCTTCTGGAGAATGGGTTTAAAATAACCATTACTCCTTTTCCTACTAATTTTTCATTAAATAGTTGTTCAAAAAGCTGTTCAGGATAGACTCTTTTTGTGAACACATTTTTCAGTGTGTCACACTAGAAGAGGAATCTATCTCGGATGAAACCATCTTGGTGGCCCTAACAAGTTGTTCCTTTATAACTGCTCTTTTTTGATGGTATGGGTGACTACTACTGAAATGTAGGAAGGCATTTGAATAAGTAGATTTTCTATAAATTGTAGTCCTGTATCTCTTGTTAATTCTGCCCTTAGACAACTGAACATCCAAGAAGTTAATGGATTCTGTATCAAACTGGAAGGCAAATTCTTGGAAGTTGGTTAACTCTGTAATGGCATTAAGAAAATTGTCCACTGTGTTAAATGTCCCCCTCCATATAAAAAACATGTCATCCTGATAATGGGTGTACCAAACAACATTCTCCATGAAGGTACTGTCATGGAATGGGAGCTCTCTCTCCCAATATGCCATAACACAATTTGCAAAGCTTCCTCCACAAGGAAACCCATGCCTACACCCATTTTTTTTGTAGGAAAAATCGATTATTGAATAATAAAATTATCTGTCAAAACCAACTAAAGAAGGGTTTTGATCAGATGTATTTCTCTGTGGTCAATGCCTTTCATTGCTAAAAATGTATGCACCCATTCTAAGCCTAATTCCTAGGATATGACAGTATAGAGGTCTTTAATATCCACTGTCAAAAAATTATAATCATTCTTGAAATCTAATCTGTTTATATTTTCTAAAAAACTCCAGGAATCATGGCAGATTTGGGGTTCACTATTGATTACAGGTTTCAATTTGATATCTACTAATTTGGCACATGCATTGTATGTTTTCAACAAATTCAGAAATACCCCCTCATCTATGGACATCTTCCTTTTATCAAAAAAAAAACTAGTACAAATGCACTGGCCAAACGCATATTAGAAAATCCCTTACTAGTTTATAGTGATAGATCAAATAAGTAGGAACATTAAAAGTGGTCCTTAGGAATTAAAACTAGATGAATGTGAATTAATTTGGAAGATAAAAACATATACCCATATCCCACCAGGACTTAACGAATATTCTTCTGTTAAGTGTATTTTAAAACTAAAAGCTTTGGAAAGGTAAAGGCATTTAGGTTTAAATTGTGAAAAACAATATTTTTTTTGTTTTTTTTTATTTAAGAAATTTTTTTTATCTAATATCCTTTATCTACTGCTTATTTTAAGTATATAAAAATGGAGTGTTTTTAGTTTATTGTATTAGTTTTTATGAAGCAGAAGGAAGTGATGGTTATAACTGATGATTTTTTTATAGCCATATACATTTAAATATTTATTTATATGTTTAAAAAAGGATTTTTCAGTCAAGTACTTGAATTTTAGCCTAATTGATTATTAGCTTAATTGATCATTGTATATATAACATGGAATGTTGGGTATTTGTTATCTGTAAAAGTTAATTTATTGTTTGAACAAAAGCGCTAACATAATAAAACAGTTTGGGAGGATTTATATAGTTTGCTGCCATCTTTTTGTTTTTTCTAAGTTGAACGTGTTTCTGAAGTTTTTAGATTCAGATTTTTAGCATCTTCATTAACCCTCATTATTTTGTCACTATATCTTTTACAGACTTTGACAAAGAAGCACCCAAATATTTGATATGAGAGTCTTCCCAGAAGAACCTCTGTTCTTGACTAAACCGTGACACAAATGTTAACATATTGCCTTTTGCTCATGGCTTAGTTATTAATCTTGTATCCCAAAAAAGTGACAAACTTTGCTAGATATGAAAAAAAATAATCAGATCTTGTTTAGATTACATCGGATAAATCGGTACATCAACTGCTGAAAGGGGTATAATCATTTCTTTACCCCATCTTGTATGCTGTTATCCTAGACATCCATATTGTCACAACCATTGGCTCTAAGTATAATGTGAATAAAACTGGTAACAGGAGACACCTTTGGTAGGCCCCCCTGGGATAGTGTCAGAGGGGAGTGAAGAACCACCTTGAATCTTAAACTGAAACGTCAAGTCAAAGTATATCATTCAGTAGGTGTATACATATATACGTATGTATGAGTGAGTATCAGACAGAAATCCAAGGCACTAGTGACTGACACTCTGATGTGTAATCAGGGCTTATTGTGAAAGTAGCCCGAGGCATATTCAGTTAAATATTTGATTTAGATGTTGTTGAAGGAAAGGTTAGTCAGAGCCTGCAGCTGTGAACCTTTGTTTGGTAAACTGGTACAGAAAAAAAATGTGCTGGGACTGAATATGAGTGACGGAATACCTACATGAGCTTTAAATGTTTCTCTAAAGCACTACATTTCTTGTAAATAGCATTATCAATGCTGAGCAAAGTCAAGCTAGCTGTGTTTTTCATTTCTGTTTTAAATAATGGCATTTTTATACATGTCTGCCCATATTTTGTGTTTAGTATCTTACACTGGTGAAGATTGTGGTTAGTCTGACCAGGGACTTGCCAAAAGACACCTGCTATCCTTCTGCAAGTCTATAACCAATATGAGGTAAATTTTCTTGTGGCACACAACAGGCATTTTGCTGCTGTTATTGCTGATCAACAACCATGGGGGAGTTTCTAAAGGCTTTAGTAGAGTCTGAAGTACAGACTGACTAAAAGTGTATGTAAGTGCAGCAATAATGTGTTGGTAGGGGCATCATTATAGCTACCCATAGAAATGTGCCTGTCATTTAAAAGTTTAATAAATAAGATGGTACTGAGTCATATCTGCTGTCTTTTGAATGGTATGCCACACGAGATAACTGGAACAAATCAGAGTGGGATAAAATTCTGTCTTCCCTACTAAAAGATGAGGCATTAAAAGCCTTCATGGGTATGGATGGGATTCATTGCACAGATATGAAAAATTTAAAAAAGAGATTTTTGTTAGAGTTAGAATAACTCCTGATGAACAGGTTGCAGAATTTCACAACTGAACTTTTAATGCAAACATATCTGTAGGAACTCAGATGGCAATTTAAAACATATTATAAAGCTGTGGTTAGAACCTAGTAAGAACGTAGGAACAATACTAGGCAAGTGAGAACCAGGACTATAAACACTTGCCACCTTTTATGAATATTTAATAGCACTCAACTCCCAAATCAACAGGGCTGTACATTCTGATCCTGATGTAAATTTATGTCTGTCCATCCAATTATCAAGACTAGCCTTAAAGGCAAAGTAGTACTTTGCTTGACCTGTAGTGGTAACTTATTCCATAGAGCAGGAATACACAAAGTTAGGAATCTATTTTCCCAGCTAGTCTTTTTTATTTGCTGGTGAAAACTGAAATCCCTAATACCAGTGTTTGTAGAGTCACTGGTTTTGTGAATAAATAAGAGGCTAAAGAGGATTGGGTCTTTCAAAAGTGAAACAAAGTCAGACCACCTGGTAGGTAACTGAGTAAAAAAGACAGTTGCAGTAATTTATCAGGGTAGTTGAAGGATTTAAGGCCTTTCAATTTTGCTTAAAAAACCTTGAGGCCTTTCCAGTTCCATGTTTGGATTTGTACATTCCTACAGGACATTGTATTCAGTGATGTGTCTGATAAGGGAAGATTATGATGGCTTCTTTGGATCTTGAAGATATGCCTTTGGCAATTAACTGAACCTGGTAGAAGAATTTCCTGGCTATGGTGGAAACATGAAGATCGAATGAGAGGGTTGCCCAAATAAGTGCCTTTGTCTCTTATGACCATATCTGTTGGATCAGGGCTATCACTTACAGTATAATGGATGGGAATTACTTCTCTGCTAAACACGTATATGCTGCACTAGTTTGAGACTGTCTTCAGTACATCAGATATGTATATTTTCCAACCCTTTTTGAAGCCGTTTAGAATCAGCAGATGAGCCAATGACAATGTTCAGCTTGCACTCATCAGCAAACTTGGTCATGCATGCATCAGTGATATTGGTTTGCATATCTGAAAAATAAATGCCAAACAGGAAAGGAACTAGCAATGACCCATGTGGCACCCCACTAGTTGCAATTTTACATTCAGAGAAGGTACTGGAAACTTTCAAAATGTATGATTTGTTGGATAGCTAGTTTGCAGTCCAACAGAGACAATGTAGGTGTTTACATTAAATGTAACTACCTTTTCAGTAATACTGGCTTAGAGAATACTGCCAAAAGCCTTGACCAGATCTAGATAAGCTATGTGCATAGACTAAACCTGGTCTACAGCCACTGCAAACTTTTCAAAGATGTTTACTATATTCAGCAGACAGGACTTCCCTTCACCAAACAAATTGAGTGGGGTCTAGATCATTTAAGTTGCCCAGTAACTGTTTAAATGAATTCTGCTATGACATTTTCCATGCCTTTGCATGTAAATGTAGTGAGGTTAATGGGCCTATAACTTCTTGTTTCTATAGAGGGACCGCCCTTGTATATTGGAGTTAGAATGGCATTTCTGCAGGCATCAGGGACAACCCTGTGGATAGGCTGAGTTTGAACAGTTTAAGTAGAGGCTCAGACAGTAAATAATTGGCACTGATGAGCATGCAGCCTGGTATACTGTTTGCCCACAAAAACATTTTTTTTAGTCTTTGACATGGGACTAAATTCAGGCTGTGGTTGAGAAAGAAGCACTGAATCTTAACCACCAGACCACCAAGGACAGTAACAGTAAAGTTAAATTATTAGAAATTCTAGCAGTGAACAAATTTAAAAAGCATTACTTAATAAGCTAAGAAAGTATGTGTTGCAAAGTAATTCCTAGAGATCTAAGAAGATAGTGAATTGTTTTACTTTAAATCCAAAAATGCACTACAAAATGCATATTCTCCTGTACTTATTTCAGATGTTGTGGGAAGGAAACTGAAAAGAATGTTGTTAGCAGAAATGTGAAAACTGATATGCATGCTACTAATGAAGTTGTTCCTATAGAATGCAGCTAGAGTTCTTTTTAGGCAGCATTATGTCATTGTGTTATACCCAAACTAGTAGAGCATTCTATATTTTTGAAAGGGAGAGAAGTTTAAGCTTTATTAGTCTGTGGAAGCATGATTACCATTGTGAAAGGTCTGCTGGCATGTTAACTTAAGATTACTGACAAAGAAGGAATGGGGATGATATGCTTTCACAGAGATAGAAAGGAATATCTCCTCACATACTCATAAATTCAAATAGTTCTAGGAAAATGTTTGCATTCTACAACTGTCCCATGAATTGACTTATAAATAAATGGGAAATATTTTCTCCATTTTAAGGCACTGTGGAAAATGTGGGAGAATGAAATATCCATATTCAATGTATGCCAGGTTGATACACCTAAAACAAAAAGGATAAAAAAGCAGCCGGATCTGACCATTCATTATAATAATGCAGGTGCAAGACAGTGATACCTTGCAGTGATCCAAAATCAGGGGAATGGAAGTAGCACAGAATTTACAAAATGATTTAGAATCTGTTGTGCTAAGACAGTAAAAAGAATTGTGTGCATTACCAAAAAACTCGCTCAATAATGTACCAGTATAACATGTCATTATAGGATCTGAAGGTGAATGGATAGAGAACTCTGAAGTAGAAATCAGTGCAAGAAATTAGATTTCTGTGTAGAGGCTTACAAAAAGTGTTTGTACATAAATAGGACAAAATCACTGAAAGACATTTAAGAGAGGACACTCAGGGCAAAGTAATGGTTAGAGTTACTAAACTTGAGATAAGAAAGGAAATGCAGAGTTCTAAACCTATTTCTTTCCAAGGAGAACACAAAGCTAAAGAAAAAAAGAGCTATCAAAAGATTTATTTAGAGATTGGGCAAAGTAATGCAGAAGGACACTTTTGTTTAGAACTACCCTTTGTAGTGGAAGATATTCAAGAAGCCACATTGCCAGTGTTTTTCAGACAAGTAAACCACATAAAGTTTAAAAAAAAAGCAAAATGGAAATGCAATACTTTAACCTGAACAATAGAGAATATAACTAAGCCTATAGGGGGAAACGGTAAAGAAGATGTTTCCAATCTTACCCCTGTTGTATAGAATAAGTAAAGTCAGGGAAGAATTTCTGTATCCATTATTGGGTCCCCTTCAGAAACCTAAATGCTTAGTTACCCGATTTCCAAAATGCAGAGATGAAAAGGACAATGACTACACGACACTGACATCCTGGAACACTGACTTTCCAATCCAGGTAAGTAACCTCTTGGCCATACAGTTGAACTTTTCCCCTTACCCCATGGTAGTGCGATTTCAGAGTTGGTATATTTAGTTAGGAGGGGGTGTGGGGGAGAAGCCCCCTACATGGGGGGTGTGAGATGTGAAGTATTTCACATTGTTGGGTTTGCTTTCCTTTGGTTTTATTTTTTTTTAAGGATGGCCAAGCAGTTACTTACCTGGAGTGGAGTCAATGTTTTGGGATGTCTGTGTTGTGCGGTCATCGGCCTTTTCATCTCAACATTTTGGAAGTTGGGTAAATGAGTGTTCAGGTTTCTGAAGTAGACCCCCATTGTTAGCTCCAAATGTTATAGAATCTTAAATGAAGTTAGCCCATAGTTATACGATAGAAGGTTACCTGGGTTAAGAACATAACTAAAACAAGAGTATTACTCAGATTTTATTGGAAAAGTATAACAAAAGAAAAATAAATTTCTGTACTTTTCATGCAGTTTAAGAGCCTATTAATTCAAAGTCTGTTATATAGGTGCCTTTTGAATGGATTGCTGTGGATAATGTGGGGCAGCTATACATTTTTAGCAATGGTTATCAGTGCATACTAGTAATAATGGACTATGCTACAAAATTTCCAGAAGTTGTGACTTTACATAAGGCTAATGTTAAGGCTATTGCCAAGAGAAATTGTACTGCTATTTTCCAGTGTGGTATCCCTACTTACTGACCAAGAAATGTCCTTGTTGATAAGGGCATTGAATCTATTGTGCTAGTGCTTTAAGGTTAAAAAAGTAAAAAAAAATGTCAGCATACCATATGGAAACTAACAGTTTAGTATAAAGGTTCAGTAAAACACATAAAGCCATGTTAAGAAAAATAATTCATGCAGATAGTAAAAACTGGGACCAGTTGACACTCTACTTCTTACTTGTGAAAACAGCTGTCACAAGTTTAAGTTGGGTTATCCCATTTGAACTCTTTTCATTGTAGTCATTCCAGAGATCTGCTTGATATTGCTAAAGAGACATGAGAAAAACAGAAGACACTATTTAGAAGAATGACAGAACACTATATTACTTTAAATGATAGGATGTAGTTGATTATGCACATAATGTAGGAGCAGATGCAGAAAACCTAAGAGAAGCAATAGTGAGTTTATGATATAATAATAATGTACTACAAGATAATTTAACCCAGGAGATCAGTTATTAGTATTAATGCCTTCTGTAAAGAATATATTTCTAGCTAAGTAGCAATGGTCACTTGTGGTGACTGAAAGAATAAATACATTAAAACAGCAGATAACCAAGAAAGAGAGAGATAAAGCAGAGCTATCACATTAGTGTAGTAAATCTGTGGAAAGAAGAGAGTTCTATGGTTAGCCTGCAAACTTAAATTTATACAGGAAAGAACAGAGAGCCTCTAAACTGAAGTACCGTTAGAGAAATCATTGTCTAAAGTGCAAAAGCATGAAATAGTAGAATTTCTATTAAGAAATAAAGAAGTGCTCTGAGAAATGTGTAGGAGAACTAAGCAGAACATAGAGACAATTCCCAGAGTGAAGGTTTCACTAAGTTTTTCTAGAGTACTGTAGTCTACTGAAGTCAAAAGGTACTTACACTCCATGTGGTAGAAGAATCAAACAGTGAATGGAGAAGCCCAATAGTGCTTGCTCTTAAACCTGATTGAAATATCAGATTATGTGATAATGTTGGGAAACTGAAATACATTCAAAGTTTAATGGCTAGCCTGTGCTCAGAACTTATGACTTAAGCTAGGAAAGGGCAGATGCTTTACAATACTAGACTTAAAGTAGTATTTGCAGATACTGATTGCCCCTCTGCAAGTTAAAAGAAAAAATAGTCTTTGTAATGCCTGATAGTCTGTTTCAGTATACAGTGCTACAATATTGCCTACTTGGCGCTCCAGCCATCCTTCTCAGATTGATGTAAAAATTATTCAGGCCTCACTTATGATATCATGATACATATCTGAATTAGCGGTATGTAGCAGGCCAATAAAATCAAACCCCACTAGCTGTGGACATGCATGTTTCAACCTTGCATGCATGTCCACAGCTAGTGGGGTTTGATTTTATTGGCTTGAATATAACCACAAAGATTTAAAAATGTAAAAAATATCATGGGCATTCAGAAACCCCTGTAGCTGAAACACTTCATGTTCTTAAAGGGTCATTTGCATGTATCCCACGGGACTCCATTACAAGAAGTTTAAGGTATCACACAGTAAAAACTCTAGTTTGTCTTGCAGTTTTTACTGAATATTTTGTTTTTGCAACCTTTTTACCCATTGGTTTGATATATAGATATATATATATATATATATATATATATATATATATATATATATATATATATATATATATATATAATATATAATATATATATATATATATATATATATATATATATATATATATATATATGTGTGTGTATATATATATATATATATATATATATATATATATATGTATATATATATATATATATATATATATATATATATATTCACATAAATATCGATCAATAGATCCATCCAGCCACCACTTCAAGAGCGGCAATCACCTTCAGCCAAGGTTCACACTACCTGGTAAGTAGCTCTGCTTCAGATATAGATCAATATATATATATATATATATATATATATATATATATATATATAAGTAAATACATAAATATATCTTGTGAAACTAGACAAAACGGTTTCAGGAGCCAGTCTTTCTAGTTAATATTAGCTTTATTAAAAAAAAAATCAATGTAAAATAAGAAATGTTCTGTTTTTTTTTTAACTTGAAAAGTGCTTAAATAAAAAAAAAGACTTGCAGTTAACATTCACTGTTAATCTCACCTCATACATTTCAAACAAACAAGCAATCAAACAAACAAAATAGTATTTAGACATTTAGAGACTAGCATACAGAAGAAATAGTTTCTTTCAAACTCTAGATTTACAGTAACAACAGCCTTCTTTCTTCAGGTCAAAATAGTCCTTCTCTAACTTCTCTAGGAAAAAAGAACCAATGGGCCTCCTTTTTTTGGGCAAAACTACTCCTTCTTACTTCTTCAGTCTTGCTTCATCATTCAGGTAACTGATTTAAGACTCCTATATCCCATATCCAAGGGTATCAGAAATCTCTTTCTCTTATGCCTTTAGGCCTCGATACATTTTCTGGCTCTAGTTCTCTCTCTCACACACATTTCTCTTTCTGTCTCTACAGAGAGCTCCAACACAGCTTTCCTTTTGGCACTGCTTTCTTTGTGAGGCTCCCCTTTTAATGAAGGAGTCTTTTGTTCTTTTCCATTCTGGGATTGCAAGCACCCCCTTTACCTTTGCATTTTTCAATGGCACAACTCATACCTCTGTGTGATACCATATATCCCGTGTAGCTGTAACTGGGGTATGAGCTCCTTCTCTTGCTTGCTGTCATCCATTTTAGCTATCCAATTGGTTAGAGGATGGTGGAGCTTCTTCCAACTATTCATAATGAAGATGAGAACTACCAGCCAAAGAGCCACTACTCACAAAATATTATTTTTTGTCATTGCCATGGTTAAAGTTCTGAGCTCTATAGTTTCTGTAATAGTGATTGTTGTGTCATCTGTCTGCTCTTGTCTGAGAAGGCAATATATACTTTTGTGCCTCATCAGCTTGCTGAAGATCTTCTTATCTGTCAGAGTTATTAATTTCTCTTTTTATGCATGAAGATAATTAATCTTATGCTCATATAACATTTAATTTTGCTTTCTAACAATCCTTCTGTAACATGTCATTTATTTGCAGGTGAATTTATTTCTTTTTTCACTTCACTTGCAGATGCATTGCTTTTATTTGCACATGCATTGTTTGTTCCTTTAAATTTGCATGAGCATCTCATTCAGTGTCATGCATTAAGAATGTCTTCAAGTCAGTAAATGTCTGTTCTAGTAAACTCAAAGCATTGCCTTTCTTTTAATTACTTCTCTTGTTTTGGATTTCTACCAGTAAATGGTGAAATGACAACATTTAACTTCCCTTCAATTATACTGACTGAGTAGTATAATCATTGACTTGTCTCTTTTCTAACTTCAGTACATTTTCATTTTCAGACTGGCCTATAAATAACATCCCAGACACTGTTTACTACGTTTATGCAGGGGGGGCAAGCCTCCTTGCACCCCCACACCCCCCCGTAATTAAATATACCAACTCCAAGGTCGCACTACAGTGGGGTTAGAAAATTACCTTTTTCCCCCACTGTAGTGCGACCTTGGAGTTGGTATATTTATTTACAGGGGTGTGGGATAATGTTATCTGTAGTTGCTTTATAGTTTTCAATAATTTCAGATTCGATGATATGAGTTTTCGACGAAATGAGTTTTCGACTATTTGGTCTCGATGATTTGAAATTCGATGAAATGATAATTCGATGATATGAAGTGGAACCATTTATTTATGAGGTCCATAATGATATGTTGCATGGCCTTCCAGAAGAGGATGATCAAACTTATGGGTCTGTAATTTCCTGGGTTTGTTGCTAGGCCACCTTTGTGGAGGGGAATAACTGTAGCTGTTCTCCATTCTGCAGGAACAAAGCCTGTGATTAGGCAATGATTGAAAAGGGAGGGTACTTAGTGGTGATACTAGTTCATGTTTTAGCTGTTTAGAAAATAGCCTGGGATGTCATCTTTGTTTTGGACAGGGCTTTCAGGACCTGCTTTTCAGATATGTAAGGTGGGGGTGCTTTGAGGGAGGGTTTTTTGTAAGTTAGGGAGTGAAATTTTCACCAAAACTATCCTTTAGCAGGTTCGCTATCTCTGTGGGGTCAGTGTGTGTGTGATACCATTGTCACCAGTTCTGCACATACTTGGGTCCTACCGTTTAGGTTATGTACATAGCTGTAAAAGGCCTTATGGTTATCCTTGGTAATACCTATCAGATTTCTCTCAAAAGAGCTCTTGGAGGATTTGACAAGTTGTCTTATTTGCCTGTTTAGTCTGAGGAAGGTGCTTTTCCATTGTTCGGTCCTTGTCCTTGTTTTCTTGGACAGCAAATATTTGTGTTTATTGTAGAGTTTCTTGATGCTCAAAGTCCACCATTGCAGCTTGATTTTACTTGGGGGTTTGGCTTTGATTCCATCTGGTACAGCCGAGTTTATATAATTATGCAAGTGATTTTACAGGGCTTTACTGTATGATTCAGCATAGTTACCACTTTCAGCTTGGTGTGAGGCTTGGAATGCATTTATACCTTCACCTAGGAGGGTATAGTTTGCCTTGGTGATATTTTTTAGTCTGACTACACCCTTTGTTTGTTCTGGTGTTAGTGAAAGTTCGAAGGTGACTGATTTGAAGTCAGTTTTAACTAATGAGGGTCAAACTGTTGCAGCAGTGCACCTGTTTGACATGTTGGTAAGGACCAGATCTAGAAAGTTTGTTACTCTTGTCCGGGTATGGACAATTTGCTCCAGGGCATTTGAATTCACAAAGTGAAGGAACTTTTGTGCTAACTAGGTTGGGCTAGAGTAGGTTTCCTAGTTGATGGTGGGATAATTGAAATCCTCCATAACCAGTGTGTTCTATAAACTTTGGATTGTCTTCAGTTTGGTTAAGTAGGCTTCATTGGTGTCGTCACCCATGGAGGGGGATCTATAACTGGCTAGGACCTCAGTGGGGGTCTTACCACTGTAACCTGGACCTGGAGTAACTTCATGGAGTTGTCCAGTATAACTAGACATGAGGTGAATTTATATCTAATGTAGATTGAAACACCACCTCCTTTGGTTTTCACATGTTCATTTTGCAGTCTAAAGGTGTGGAAAGCATTGTAGCCTTGCAGGGCTGGGGTACTCAGGGGGGCCAGGTGCAAATTGTCTCTAGCAAAGCAGCAAGGTTTGTTGACCATGGCTTCTCAGGTAGACAGGAACTGGATCCCCTTAGAATGATACCAAAAACTAAGCCAATTATTGAAATCAATCATATTTTGTTTATACTGTGGCATTATTCTAGGTGAGGGTAGTATGCTACTCAAGGCTAGAGACATACCTGCCTGGGACACATACTTAGAGAACTCGACTATGTGTCTCTCTTCATATAATCCAGTGAGGTGCATCTCAGGTCATTCACACCAACATGAACTATGACAGAGCCATAACGGTACTTGTTGCTGAGAAACCTGAGTGTATGTGTGATTTGACACAGTGATCTCAGAGTTAGTGTACACACATATATATATATATATATATATATATATATATATATATATATATAGATATATATATATAGATATATATATATATATATATATATATATATATATATATATATATATATATATATGAAAGTATTTACGTATATATGTGTATGTATATATATATATATATATATATATATATATATATATATATATATATATGTGTGTGTGTATATACCTACATATATATAGATATATATATATATATATATATATATATATATATATATATATATATACATTATATAGTGGGGAAGTAGACCTGCATTGGGTGGTTGCCACTCTTTTAATGTGTAACAGCAAAATGTCACTATTACATATGTAGAACCACACTTCTTTTTTGGGGGGAGTTTCAGGACTTATATTTAGAGTCTTAATTTTCATAAGGCAAAAGCAAAGGTGTTACAAGAATGGAGGAAAAAGGAAGGCTACGCCCAGTGGAAGGTGTTAAAGAGCGCAGTCTGGAAGTCTCATACACACATTACCTTCTTATAGGTTCATAGGTTCATAGGTTCATACTAGGCTATCTGCCCAAGGGCATTTATAAGCCTAGCCCATAGTTATGTGGCTTTCGCCACCCCTTTAGTTTGAATAAAAACTATGCCTATCATTTTTCTGTGCCTCTGTCAAGCAGTGACACTGAAGTAATCCCTGAGGTATATCTGCGATCTCCCATCCATTGGTCAAGATTCCTCTTGAACAAGGCCAGCGAGGTGCTCTGCCTCACATGTACCGGGATTTTGTTCCACAGCATAGGGAGTCTCTGGGTGATGAATCTGTCCCTCCAGCACGTTCTATTTATAACCGTGTCAAGGTTTAAGTCTCCGCCCTTGTGGTTCTGAGGATCTAGATTTTTGAGGTGAAGCATATTCATCAAATCTGGGTTTGACATGGCCTTATATGTCAGGCACAGGTCACCTCTGAGCAAGCTGTATGAGACTGAATAAAGCTGGAGTTCTTTCCGTCGGGCAGCATAAGACATATTTTTGAGACCCTTTATCCTTTTGGTGAGGAACTTTTGGGGCCTTTCAAGCTGCATCAGGTGTCTGGTCAGATACATTCCGAACGGGCCATTGTACTCAATCATAGGTCTAATGAGTGATGAGTACAGGGGGACGATGACCTCCTTGATCTAGATGTGAATCCCTTCATGATCAGGTGGGCGATATAGAAGGTTTTCCTAACTACTTTAGCAACATGAGTGTCAAACGAAAGACTACTGTCAACTTGGGTCCCCAGATCCCTGATGACTTTTTCTGTGCTCAGTGGATTGTCACCTATATGGTAGCTAGGGTAACCTTGTTTTTCCCGAAGGGTATGACTATGCATTTTTTGGCGTTTAACTTCAGGCCATGGCTCTGGCACCAGTTATCCGTTTCTGTGAGGCCCTTCTGGAGGATATCTGTGTCAGATGTGTTTTCGACTATGGCGCCCAGTTTGCAGTCATCTGCAAACTTTGTCAGCCATAACCCTCCTGTGTTTGCTTGTACTTCAGAAAAGTAGATGCCGAACAAGAGTGGACCCAGGACTGAGCCCTGTGGGACACCACTTGTGACAGGCTTTGAGTCTGACATGGCTCCAGCAACTCTGACCCTGTGGGTTCTGTCGCTTAGCCAGTTTGCAACCCATCTTGTGATGTATGGGTTTACATTCAAGCTGATGAGTTTTTCGATGATACCTGAGTGGGGTATTGTGTCGAAGGCCTTTGCCAGGTCGAGGTAGGCTGTATGGACTGCCTTTCCTCATCAATGGCCTTGGTGACTGTCTCGAAAAGTCAACCAAGTTTAAGAGGCAGGATCTGCCTTTGACAAAGCCAAACTGGGTTGGATCCAAAGTCTGCAAGTTCCCTATGTCTTTATTTATGAGTTCCATTATGATCCTCTCCATGGCTTTGCAGATAAGGCTTGTCAAGCTAATGGGGCGGTAATTTCCAGGGTCTGTGGAGGCACCGCCTTATGAAGTGGGACCACAGTCGCGTGCGCCACTCCTTGGGTGCGTATCCTGAGGTGAGGCTAAGATTAAACAGCTGCCCTAACTGCGGGTTTAACCCCTCGTTGAGTTCATCCAGCACACAGCCGCGGACACCATCCGTCCCATGGATGCTGTGTTTTTGCCGTAGTGAGGGCAGTTCTCACCTGGGCGTTGGAGATGTTTGGGGCTACAATCCTCTGGAATAGATATCTCCTTTGGGGGACGGGAGAAGTTTGCACTGAACCTGTCAGCCAGTATGTTAGCAATGTGTGTAGGTTCAGTAATTTTCACATCATTTTGAACTAATTTTGAGCATATCTGGGAGTTTCCTCCTAGGTTTCTAACATAGCTAAAGAAGGCCTTATGATTGTCTTTAGAGTCCTTGGCGATTTTTCTCTCAAAATTTGCCTTGGATGATTTTATGAGAGCTCTTAGTTTTTACTTATAATGATCAAAGGTGTCTTACCTTTCAAGGATTTTGCTCTACCTTGTAGTAGCTTCCTCCGCTTGTTGTAGAGCTTGTTTATGGCCGGGGACGACCAGACTGGACGCTTGCCTTTGGTACAGAGAGTCTTAGTTTTGTTTGGGATTGCCTGATCCATGCAGTCCTGTAGGTGCTTTGGTTTTT
>NC_056728.1:498796661-498888197 GCF_019279795.1 Protopterus annectens | reverse complement strand
CAAACATTATATTGGCAACAAATGATTAACACTCAATAAAGTGAAGAAAAAAATGAAGAAAACATTTTATTCAGGGGTAAGCTCCCTGAACCTCCCACACCTATTGGCAATTATACATACTAACTGTGAGATCACAAAACACTGAGGATAGAGCAAAACCTCATTCCTCACTGTGTAGCAATCTTCTAAAGCAAATGCTGGCATCTTGCAATGAGCTCACAGTTCAGTAAAACAAGCTTCCTTCATAAAAGTTTCATGTACTAAACATACATTGAAGTGCACTGAACTCTATTAGGAGGCAAGAAAAAGAGTTGCCCAAAGAGGTCAAGAAATGGATTAAATGGTGTTTAGGCACATATCAGAAAGTAAGCAGGAAGGATCAGACTTGACCAGGCTATGCAAATATGGAGGTAAGTTCAGACTGGCAAAAAGTAGAGGTAGCAAGTGAATACTTTGCTTTAATCTTCATGAATGAGTGCAAGTAGAGAACAGCAGTGCTTAAAGGGACCTACATCATTAAAGGAACACTTTGGACAGGCCTTGGAGAAATGGGCGGGGACAGGTATCCCCTAAGGAGGATGAAGCACAAGAACTGCATGGGATGCCTCTCATGGTTTTTAGGAATATTTCCAGTCTTCTGATACATCCCCTAATGGAGATCCACATGCATTGCTGCCCATTATGGTGGTGCCTGAAGAATGAAGAACAGCAAGTACTGGAATAATGTACAGAGAAGTTGGGGAGGGAAACAGGAGGAATTCAAGGCTTACAAGCCTATCAATCTAACTGCAGTGTCACAGAAAGTAATGGAGTGAATCATGAAGAAATAGCCAGTTGCTTTCCTAGAGAACAGTGGTTTCTAAGACAAGCAATGTGTTCATGTCTCCAAAAAAACTGCCATTCAAATCTGCTCTGGTGTAATGACTGGGATATGAGTGATCTTGACATCAGAGTATCAGTAGACCTGGTTTACTTGAACTACACCAGCTTCTTTGGCTTGGTCTTGCACATGCTGTTACTAGAAAAAACATGACAGGGTTGGGAGTGTATGGAGACTCAGAACCTGATTGTTGTGTGTGCCTGAAATTAGGACAACAGGAGTTGTGGTGAAAATGACAGAGTCAAAAATAAAGTGACAACTGGATTACTGCAGAGTATCAATCCAAGGTTGAATCAGCACGACACAGAAGTCAGGCTGTTAGAACATCTTAGGGATATAAAAAATAAAAAAATGGAGAGCCCTTTGGCTCAACATTTTTATGAATTTCATAATGGTAGCACTGACACTTTAAAAGCAACTATTTTACAACAGATAGCAAAGTTAGAGTCTGATGTTGCAGTTGTGGCAAAATTACTTTTAAAGTATGAAACTGTTTTTATTTTAAAGTTTGGCACTTTATTACCTAGAGGCTTAAACACAGAATGCTGTTGGAAAAATGTGATTTAATTGAGTAATTCTATTATTTAATTGTATAATAGTTTTATTGATTGATTGGTGTGATTATATATACTGTGCTATGTTATTGAAACTTTACTCCTTGAAGGCTTACAGTGGCCGAGGCGCTAGAGTCTGAAGACAATAAACCTGTTTTGGATCCTGGTTGCTGTTTCTGTGTTGTGCTGATTCAACTTTTCCAGTTTTAGTTTGTTTTGTTGCTGTTTACTATCCATGGCCAGTGATCCAGCCATAAATGTACCAAGAATTTTCAGAGAAGACAATGGAGGTGGTTCCCAGCGAACACTAGATGGGTTCTTCAATACTAATCCAGACCGGAATTATGACCGGGTAGAGAGAACAACAGGTACTGAGAATACTGGGGATATTCCAGCATGGGAGCGCTTCCTCGCTGAAACAAGAAGCAAACGCTCTAACAACCCTTTTGCGAACATTGGTAAGCGTTCTATGGATGTTCCTATTGAAGTTAAATCTACCATCTCTAAACTGACTAATTTAATGAGTAAAGAAACAGCTACATACTATAATATTAACAGTTTATCCAGATATCTCGAACTAGACATTATACCGAGAGGGCTCAGGGCACTTAAATTCCCTTCAGAGCCTTTTGATTCAACATGTCAGCTGGATAAATCTTTTCAGACGAGATGGGAATGTGCAGCCCATCAATGCTCAAGAGAATGGATCAAAATTCAAATAGAACGAGATAATATTAAGTTGGTGAACCTGAAGAAAGACATTAATGTAGTATGCAATAGTTTAGTCACTGTATTAGACAGGAACAGACTTGATTCCTGTCTTAGAGACATTCAAGAAAAAGTCAATGGGTTGGAAAAGAAAATTATTGATCAGAAAATGTACAAAATTCAGAGAGACTTAAGAGATTTTGAAAAGGGCAATGTGTACCTATTTCGAGCCAATCAGCGGTCTCGTACATCGGCTCAGACAACGAATCAACCCATTGAGAATGGCCAGAGACGGGACAGTACTTCGAGCGTGATGACACCCAATCAGAACATGGACAATTTCATGCACGCAAGAGAGGCGAGCGAGTATCCGGAATTACCTTCTCCAGCTAATCGCCATTTTTTTCCCGAACAGTTTCGGAATGCGGGAAACTTTGGTCTAGAAAAGAGGTTTTGGCGAGCAGGAGCATTATAGGAATGGTCCACAAAGACCGTGGAGAGACAATAAAAGAACAAGATGGTACTAATTTCGAACTACTTACTAAAAATGTGATTAATTTGTCAGGCTGTCATATTTCTGAACACTTTCTTTCTGTTTTAAACTACGGATTGAAATTTGTACCTACAGTACTTCCTAAAATATATGAATGTAAAATAGAATTATATAGTTTCATTAGGAAGCTACATTTATGGTATTATTTCAATGTTTTAACATCTAAAAACTTTGTTATGGATAGTAATTTCAATGGAAATGTGTTAGAACAGAGTGATTCAGAGACAGAAGAATCTTTTATTTATTGTGACAGTGAATTTTTTGAACATAGGTATATAGACACCTCAGGCATTAAAACAGAAAGTACGTTTATGCCTCCATGTTGTAATGATGGCATTAAAAAATTACATGCAATGCTAGATTTTGAATTAGAGTTTGAATTAAAACATTTTGATAGGAATTCAGTCACATATAACTTGTCCAAGATAGAATGGCAAGAATTGAGAAATTTTTCTAAACAAACAGAATTGGTTATAAAGCCCTCGGACAAAGGCAATAAGATTGTGATTATGCATTATACACAATATTTGGAAATGTGCTGGGATTTATTAGGAGATGAAACAGTGTATTGTAAAGCTCACCAGGACAGTATTGAACAGGCAAAAATTAAATATGAGAATCTAATTCAAAGAGGTTTACTGTTGGGTTTTTGGTCTGAGAATGATGTAAAGAAGAAACTTTGCTTAAGTGATACTAGTTGTGCTTATTTTTACTGTCTCCCCAAACTACACAAGAATATAAATAAACCACCAGGTAGACCTATTGTGTCTGCTAGGAAGTACTTTTTACATAATTTAGGTGTTGTGTTACATAAAGTATTATTGAAAGAAGCTGCCTGTCTTCCCTCCTATATCAAAGATTCTTTTGATTTTTTGGAAAAAATTAAATCAGTTATTTGGAATAAGAACATGTTTTGGATTACTTTAGATGTGAAGAGTCTTTATACGAACATCCAACATAAATTTGGCTTAGAAGCTGTGTTTAACAGCATGGGAGACTCACCCCACACACATTATATATTAGATCTTGTACAATTTTGCTTAGAAAATAATTATTTTTATTTTGATAATTTAATTTTCTATCAAAAACAAGGAACAGCAATGGGTGCACCATTTGCCCCAATGTATGCGAATATATTTATGGGTTTGGTAGAGAATGAATGTATCTATAAGAATGATTTTGCAAAGAAACATGTGAAATTGTATTATAGATACATAGATGATTTGATATTTTTGTGTGAGGGGGGATATGATGACATACAGAATTTTGTACAAGAAATCCAAATTAATAGATTTAAAATTAATTTTGATGGGTTACAATATGGGCAGTCAGTTAACTTTCTAGATATTAATTTACAAGGTACTGTTGGTTTGCCTATAATTACAAGTTTATATAGGAAATTTGGGGACCCACATGATTTTTTACAAGCAACTAGCTGTCATCCTGCACATATTATTAGAGCATTGCCATATGGTGAATTTTTAAGAATTTCTAGGTTATGTCGTAATGATGAAGTGTTTTATAAGGAAATTCAAACAACTAAAAGGATGTTTTTGAACAGAAATTATGATAGTAAATTAGTGGATGTTGATATAGAAAAAATCATAAATATGAGATATGATAGGTACAATAAGAAAAAGATTATTAATAGTTATACAATAAATAGAGAAAGTCAGGTGGATAATAATTTATTTGTAGTGTCCACATACAATGTATGTAGTGATATGATAAAACATAAAATATTACATTTTTGGGAGTTTTTAGAGAATTATGATGAATTAAGTAATTTAAAAATGAAAAAATAAATTTTTTCCTATAAAAGAGGTAAGAGTATTAAGGATATGGTGGTACGAACAAAATTTTTTAATCCAGGGAATAAAATACCACTACAACCATCTAGTATAGGTACATTCCCATGTAGGAAATGTCAGGCTTGCCCATTTGTATATAGAACTTTTTCTAATATCAATAATATACCATTTTATTCAAGTGGTTCATACACTTGTAGAACTAATAGGGTGGTTTATGCAATCACATGTGGATGTCATAAGTTCTACATAGGGCAAACTAAAAGAATGTTTAAAGTCAGGCTGTTAGAACATCTTAGGGATATAAAAAATAAAAAAATGGAGAGCCCTTTGGCTCAACATTTTTATGAATTTCATAATGGTAGCACTGACACTTTAAAAGCAACTATTTTACAACAGATAGCAAAGTTAGAGTCTGATGTTGCAGTTGTGGCAAAATTACTTTTAAAGTATGAAACTGTTTTTATTTTAAAGTTTGGCACTTTATTACCTAGAGGCTTAAACACAGAATGCTGTTGGAAAAATGTGATTTAATTGAGTAATTCTATTATTTAATTGTATAATAGTTTTATTGATTGATTGGTGTGATTATATATACTGTGCTATGTTATTGAAACTTTAGTCCTTGAAGGCTTACAGTGGCCGAGGCGCTAAAGTTTGAAGACAATAAACCTGTTTTGGATCCTGGTTGCTGTTTCTGTGTCGTGCTGATTCAACTTTTCCAGTTTTAGTTTGTTTTGTTGCTGTTTACTATCAATCCAAGGTTCCATACACATCAGTGCATTTGCTTCAGAAATATCTGATGAAACAGAGAAACAGTATCAATCTCTTTGCTGATGATGCAAAGAAAAGTGTAGCAGCTGAAGAAAAAGCAAATGAGCTAACTATTTGGAAAGGCTAACCTTGTGAGCATAAAGGTGACAGTTGAGGTTCACTGCAGACAACTGCAAAATGCTCTACCTGTACCACAGCACCCCTGGTTTGAAGTAGTAATGGGAGGGTGTTGGAAGTATTTCAAGATAGCTAAAAAGGACACTGCATTGCTGACCACACCTAAAATGAACCATCATGTGTACAGTGCAGTAACAGTAGAAGACAGAAGACTGGAGTCACAGCATCTTGCAAGGCCAACGTTTTTGTACTGCAAGCATTGCTGGAGGTCATACAAGGAAATGGACATCAAGGTAATGGCAATAGCAACCAGAAAGCGATGCAGGATGGAGGAGAAAGGGTGTGACAATAAACTAAATGAGCTTGAGCACTTTTTAGTAAAGACCAGAAAAGTCAGAGAGGGAATAACACTGGTGCAAATTAACGTGGTAGGAAGACGTGAAGGAGTTTTATTGAGCAGGAGGGACTATATGAAGAAGAACAAGGGGCTGAAGCATCAAATTATAGTATACGGCCAAATTGCTGTTTGGATCTGAGAACGTTTTTCTTCAAAACAAAGTTTGTGGACCAGTGGAATTGACTAACAGAGTGAGTGATAAATAAGAAATTTGGAGAGGCATTTAAGAGGGCACAAGGTGTCTGAAGAAGGGTTGAAGGGAAAGGTAAGATCAAAGATGAAATAGAAACTTAAATGTGCTTAAATGGCAGATTAGAAAGGAAAATTGTCCCATTCTGCCATTAAACATATGAAATGTAATGTAATACATTAGCACATCTCTTATCTAAAGTAGCTATGTCACTATATTCTAATTAAGCGGTCTCATGCATCCTTACTTTTAGTCACCATTGCTTTTGTCCCTGATTTTACTTTTAATGTACATTTAAAAATATTGTAAAACACAGCAAATTAAATTTAGCATCTAACATATATAAGAACATAAATACTGTTCAAAACTACTTGTAGACATGCTCACATGAATAGTATAATTTCCTGTTAAAATATTCTAAATATATATTAACTATTTGTTTACAGGTACATACTCAAAACGTTTCTGAGTGGAATTAAACAAGTGGAAATTTGCATTAATTAATTTTTACTGTTTTTAAACAAAACTAAAAGACATGTTTTACTGAATGTAGGAAAAAGAAATAACCACTGTAGCTATTTTTGACTATGCGTGTGTCTAATCTTGTGTGAGTATGCAGCTAACTCTTCAATGGTAGTTCCTTAAAGTTTTTACATTTCTTATCTCTCTTTGTAACTTGCTAATTCCACATCCTTCAAGACAACTGTGCACACATCATATAACAGAAAGCAAATTTGTGCAGAAGTGTTTCAGTTCTTCATTTCAAAAACCTAAGCAGTGATATTATTACATTTATTCACAAATGTACTATGGCTCTTACACTAACAAATTCCCTAGTTGCTTTCTTTAAATATGCACTGATATCATTCCAAGTTGAAATGCAAAAACACATCGAACAATAGTTATTCTTGCAGTGGAAAGCTGATATCCTTTGATTTCTGATTTATCTGTGTATATTTAGTGTTGTTTAACGAACAGACACAATATTTTGCACCAGGCAAAAACATCAGTTGGATGATAATAGTTAAACCTTAAACCATAAATGATCTTTAGGCAACATGTTTTTTAACTCGTACTTTGCTGTATTGAAGCAGTTGAGTAAAGCCAATATCCAGAGCTATGCACTTAATTTTGAAGTGCTCTCTTATTTTACAAAAAATGCACATTTAAAAGTATTGCAAAACACAACAAATTAAATTTAGCATCTAACATACATAAGAACATAAATGCCTTTTAAAAGAAAGTACTGACATCTAAGCAGTAAGTAATTAAATATGTGACAGTTTGGCCAGAATATCTTTATGCTTATATTTTGATTGGTCATTCAGAAGTTTTCCATATTTCAAGAAGCTAGTTATGCTTGGGTAGCATCATGGTTCAATGGTTAGACCTTCTTCTTACAGTTCTTGGTTCATTCCTAACCTCTAATCAATATCTTTGGAGAAGTATGAATGTGTTTTTCTTGTCTCTGTAAGTTTTGTTTGAATACTGAACTTTCTTCACATCTCCAGAAAAATACATTGATTGTCTATTGTAAAATGTCCAACTTATTGCATTTATCCTTGACTTTATAGCCTGGAACATGACCAAAAAAGAGTTAGAGACTTATCCTATTAACAAGTAAACAAATTAATAAAAAAAAATCAGGTCATGGATGGTATGTCACAGGTTGTGTTACAGTGATAAATAAACTATGTACTGTGGAATGTGCCCACAAAAAATGTACTTCAGCATTTACTAGTCAAAGATTCAATTATTTCTTATGAAAATTGTGACACCCATGCCCTGGCCCAGCAATCAAGGAGCCTCAATCCTCACCGCTAACACTAGAGAGGACATCTCATATATGAAGAAAGGATAACAAATACACACAGTAAAGTGCAAGTTCCCTTAATACCAAACAGAGATCACAGTCAATCCGGGGCTGGTCACTCCCTTGCTCTCCAGGTCCATAATAAGATTCCCCACTGGCACAGCTATAGGGTCCAGATCTCAGCCTAGCTGGGCAAGCTAAAACCTCCAGTACCCTCTCTGTCCAACCAGTGCTTTGTGTCCCTGCCCAAGTAGCTGACACACACATACTTTGAGATAAGAGATTATACAACCACACAGACACTCCTGGGCAAGGCTGGCACAGGTTCTCCAGCTGTGCCCCTATCACCCAGACTATATGGCAGTACCACCTGCCACCACCAAGCTAATACCTATCACCTACTTAAAGGCCCTTAGAAGGGTGTCCAATTATTACTGTGCAATATTATTATCCAATTGGTAGTATAACTAAACAGTCAAGGCTTATTGGAGTGACTTGGTACAGTAATCACTATAAATATGCAATGTACTCTAGAGCTTAAATTATATCTACACAAAACAGCCACAGTTGAAAGGTTTTAAAATATATAATAATAAATAATAAAAACACAAGACAGCACTTCTTACTACACCGTGCTAGTCAAGAGTTCAGAGATCACAGAGAAATACTTAAAATAATTCAGTAGTACAGCTTTGACATCACAGAAATACACTTAGTCTAATCTTTCTGGTTTCTATTTCTAAAAGAAAACTCAAGTCTAAGATAACTTACATAAAAAAACAGGCAGAGTGCTAATGAGTTGGATGGTCAAGATAAAAATCCTTATTCCTCTCTGGTTCTCTGTTTAAATTGAAATTGCAGTTCTGATTCACATTACATCATTCTTCACACACTTTCCTGGGGTTCCCAGGCAACATATTACATCATTATTCACACTTAGAAACTGCATTTACATTCTTAACACCTCCTTTTGATATCTTGCAGCTGGTCAGGAAACAGAGCAATAAAAATACATTTGCATGTTTAAATCTAGCAATTTAACTCTTGGTTAACACAATAGAAAGAATTTCTTCATCTAGACCCTTCAGCACCACTGTCTGCATCAAAGGGTCACCACATGCTTTATTTTGGTCAGCAGATTGCACTGTCACATTTCTTTTCTAGTTCCACATGTACCAGCAGTTTTTTCCATTTAAGGCAACAAGCCTGTAGTTTACATTCATATTTACAAATGACAGAATTATCTGCAAAATTCTCTCTGGCTAGGCTGGCATTCTTCGTATCCCCCCCCCCAAAAAAAAACCTCAAGCTAGTTTTTCAAGTGACTATTATGAAGCACTGCTTGAGAGGGTTAGGTTTATGTGTGTACCTTACCCCATTCCCTGTCTTGAGAGCCCATCTGCATTGGCATTGCTAACCCCACTGCTGTGCTGCACTGACATATCATGTGCTTGCAACCCCAGGCTCCTTCTTAGCAACTTGGCATTTTGCTGGCTGGCTCTATTTAACC
This sequence comes from Protopterus annectens, assembly GCF_019279795.1. Classification (NCBI taxonomy): domain Eukaryota; kingdom Metazoa; phylum Chordata; order Ceratodontiformes; family Protopteridae; genus Protopterus; species Protopterus annectens. The sequence continues at coordinate 498,878,893 of NC_056728.1, read as the reverse complement.
ATGTCAGGGGGTTGTGATCTGTCATAACAGTGAATTTCCTTCCATACAGATAAGGCTGAAGTTTCTGCAGTGCCCACACTATGGCTAGACATTCCTTTTCTACAGCTGAATAGCATTCCTCCCTGGGTTGGAGCCTACAACTGAGATAAACCACTGGGTGCTGTTCTCCCTCTGAAGAAATCTGGTTAAGTACAGCCCCCACCCCATGGTTCAAAGCATCCACCTGCACAACAAATTATTTGCTGTAATCTAGACTGGCTAACACAGGGGGGGGGGTCCTCCCAAAGCTTCTTTAAACATCTGGAATGCCTGTTCACACGCTGAGGTCCACACAACCTTATCTGGCCTGTTCTTCCTTGTCAGGATTGTGAGGGGAGCAGCTATGGTACTATAACTGGGGACAAACTTTCTGTAGTACCATGCTGTCCCTAAGAATGCCCACACCTGCTTTTTGGTAACAGGTGCAGGCCATGCCTGAATGGCTTCCACTTTGGCAGGTTCTGGCCTGATCTCACCACTCCCCACACTATGTCTCAGGTAGGAGACCTCTGCCAAACCCACCTGACATTCGCTGGGCTTAATGATCAACCCTGCCCTCTGTAGTCTGCCCAGAACCTGCCTGACATGCTGAAGGAGCTCTTGCCAGGAATGGCTTTAGATGGCAATATCATCTAGGTAAGCAAAGGCAAACCCTCCTGCTCCTGCTAGGATATGATCTACCAGCCTCTGGAAAGTTGCTGAGGCATTTTACATCCCAAAGGGCATCATTGTGAACTCATACAAGCCAAAAGGAGTCACAAAGGCTGACTTCTCTCTAGCACTGGGAGTCAAGGGCACCTGCCAGTAACCCTTGGTAAGATCAATGGTTGTGAGATACTTAGCCCCACCCAGCCGCTCTAGGGCCTCATCTGTCCTAGACATGGGGTGAGCATCTGACTCTGTGTAACTATTTAATTTCCTGTAGTCCACACAGAACCTGGTGCTGCCATCTTTCTTTAGCACCAGCACCACTGGAGAGGCCCAGGGACTGTTGGACTCTTGAATCACCCCTGGTTCTAACATCTCCTGTACTTCCTCCCTCAGAGTCTGTTTGACTCTCTCAGGCACCCTATAAGGGGCTTGCTTAATAGGCCTTTGGGGTCCTGTGTCCACTTGGTGCTGCCCCAGGTGGGTGCACCCTGGTTTCCCAGTGAACATGCCCCCAAATTCCTGCAACACTGCTTGGATTTCTCGAACATGGGTTGGAGACAGCTGCTGGGACATGGCTACCCCTTCCACTGAGGTGTCAACCTGAGCCTCACTGAGGAGATCAGTCCACAGATGTCCCTCAGACTCCTCCTGCATTCCACTGCAAATGCTCAGCATAAGGACCTCCCTATCATGGTAAGGTTTCATCTTGTTAACATGGTACAGTTTGTGCCCCTGCCTTCTGCCTAGCAGTTCCGCCATCTAATTAACATCACTTACCTTTCTTACCACCTTGTAGGGTCCCTCCTAAGCTGCTTGCAGCTTGTTGTTTCTGACAGGAATGAGAACCATTACCTGCTGCCCCACAGCATACTCTCTAGCTCGAGCATTCCTGTCATACCACACCTTTTTCTGTTGTTGGGCTTCTGCCAGGTTCTCCTGGGCCAAGCCCATGAGTTCCCTGTGCCTTGTCCTGAGGTTTAGGACATATGCCACAACAGACTCCTTATGATACTCACACACACCTTCCCACTCATCTCAAATTAAATCTAGAGGTCCCCTCACCCTATGCCCATACAACAACTAAAAGGGTGAAAAACCTGTGGATTCCTGGGGAACCTCTCTGTAAGCAAACAACAGGTGGGACAAATATTGCCCCACTCCCTCTTAAACTGATCTGCCAATGCCCGTAGCATGGGCTTGATTGTAGAGTTTAACCTCTCAACAAGACCATTAGTCTGGGGATGGTAGCAGGTGGTCTTCATGTGCTTCACCCCACATGACTTCTACAGACAAGCCAGCAGGTCTAACATGAAATTGGCACCTCTGTCAGTCAGCATTTCTTTTGGGAAACCTACCCTGCTGAAAATCTCTAACAAAGCATTTGCCACTTTCTCTGCCTCAATGGAGGACAAAGCCACTGCCTCAGGGTATTGTGTAGCATAATTCACTACCACTAGGATATACATTTTCCCTGTGGAACTTGGGGTACTCAGAGGACCCACAATATCCATAGCTACCCTCTGAAATGGCTCCTTAATCACAGGCAAAGGCATCAAAGGAGGTCTCACCTTGTCTCCCGCCTTACCTACCTTTTGGCACTGCTCACAGGTCCTGCAGTACCATGTTACATCTCTGGAAATTCCAGGCCAATAGAAGTTCTACATAATATGCCTCTTTGTACGTTTTATGCCCATATGACCTGCAAAGGAAATATCACGGACTATGGCTAAAAGCACCAGATGGTAGGCTCTAGGCACTACCAACTGCTGTACTCTCTCACCTTCTAGCCCTCCCTCAGGGGTCCACTCTCTGTATAGTCACCCTTTGTCCCAGTATACAGATTCCCCCTTTCCTTGACAATCAGGTGCCTCCCTAGCCACCTGCCTCAGGCCTTGCAATGTAGGGTCTGAGAGCTGAGCCAGTCTAAGCTCTCTCCTTGGAACCCTTTCCAGCTCTGCTTCCACAGGAAGTCTGGCATCCTCTGATAGTGGTGCCTCAATGTCAGCCTGTGTACTACTACTCACCTCTACCTTTGCATTCACTCTGCCCAAGGGACCATCAGTACCCCCAAGCAGCTGTGGCTCACCTTCAGTCTCACTGCTACAGGGTAGCTCCCTTCCTGAAGTAACCACCTCACCATCTTTGGCTGCAAGTATGCAGTCTGTCTCGGTCTCCCCCAGGCTACCAGACCTACCTGCTTGTCTCCAAGCCTGACTGCATGTAACTGCACAAGCACAGGGTACTGCACTATCAAAATAATTCCCTATCAGGATATCTGCAGGTATATCCTCAAACACACCTAGTTGCTGGCTTCCTTTTCTACCCTCCCAGTCAAGGTAAACCCTAGCCAACGATATTTGGAATGGGATCCCTCCTAAAGCCCTGACTGTAGTAGACTGCCCGGGCAAGTATTGCTCCTCTGTAACCATTGCAGGCTTTACAATGGTTATATCAGAGGCTGTGTCTCTTTTGGTAATGGCCTCATTGCCATTCACTACAATGGGATATAACATCTGGTGTTAGTTTGGTACCTTTGTTGTCCCAAGACAACCTACTATTGGCATTTTGTCTTTCCCACTTACTGGCTCCCTCACCTTTTGTTCCCCACCTTACCTCCGTGGACACCTGTATGCTACATGGCCCCCACTGGTTGCATTCAAAACATTTAACCATAGCTCCTGCACATGTACCTGGACTAGTGGCTTCCCTGCTACTGGCGGATTCTGTTGGGGTAGTCCGTGCTGCCCACCATGGATTCCATTAGACCCATGAGCAGTACTGGGGGTCATCTTCCTGTGCAGGGCTGCTCTGTTTGGCAGGTATAGGTCTCCATTCTTCCCCAACTCATCTGAAGTTGCACATTGTCTATCAGCTAACCAGATCCTCATGTCCTCAGGCAAAGTGCTAAGGGCTTGTTCCCTCACCAAAAGGTCTGCCAGCCCTTCAAAAGTGGTGACCTGACATCCACTCACCCACCTATGGACATAAGTTCTCAGTTCAGCAGCATATTCATCACACACTTTCATCTGCCTTGCATCTATGCTCTCGAAACTTTTTCCTATATGTTTCAGGTATTAGCTTAAAAAACTTTAATAGACAATTTTTATAGCAGTATAATCAGAACATGCAACGTCAGACATTTTAGACAACACAGTTACAGCTTTACCATGGAGTAAGGGGGTCAGGAACCATAGAGCTTTTGGTTAACACTATACTGTTTGCATACCCTCTCAAACATATGAATGAAACTATCAAAATTATCCCCCTCTTTAAACTGCGGAAGAAATTTACTGACTTGTTGTGCTTCTGGGGTCCAGTTACTCCCTTCGCCATTACCACCATGACTCTGGCAAAGAGTCAGCATTTCTCTCTCATGCTTCCTCTACCTCTCCTTTTCTTCGGCTTCTATCTCCAAATGCCTGGCCTCCAATTCAAATCTCATTAGCTCCAGATGGATTTTTAAGTCCTCTGCAGAAAGGTTGAGCTGTCCATTCCCCAAGGGTATTATATCTCCACTGCCAGTCTGATTGCCCTCCTGGTTTCTGTTTTCTGATGCAGCTGTAACCAAGGCTGCAATTGGGTCTGCCTTAGTCCGGTTTCCATGCACCAGTCCCCTAGCCTGGCACATCTCCACCAGCTGGCTCCTTGTCAGCTTTCCATACTCCACTGCTGACATGCTACCTGCTCACCCTGACTAAATAAGCTAACAAAAGAAATAAAACAATTGTGATCTGAACTCTGAGTATTCACTGTGTGGGTGATTTACAGTACAAAACACCTTAAAATTTCACTCTACACAAGCTGCAGGGATTAACTCTACCCACACCACTATGATCCAGTTAGTATTTTCCACCAGTTAATGTGTGATGTGGATATCCCACCACTGCCAAACAATTAATATGTGACACCCGTGCCCTGGCCCAGCAATCAAGGAGCCTCAATCCTCACCACTAAGACCAGAGAGTGCGTCTCATATATGAAGAAAGGATAACAAATACACACAGTAAAATGCAATTTCCCTTAAGAGCACACAGAGATCACAGTCAGTCCAGGGCTGGTCGCTCCCTTGCTCTCCAGGTCCCCAATGAGACTCCCCACTGGCACAGCTATAGTGTCCAGATCTCAGCCTAGCTGGGCAAGCTAAAACCTCCAGTACCCTCTCTGTCCAACCAGTGCTTCATGTCCCTGCCCAAGAAGCTGACGCACGCACACACTTTAAGATAAGAGTTTATACAACCACACAGACATTCCTGGGAAAAGCTGGCACAGGTTCTCCAGCTGTGCCCCTATCACCCAGACTATATGGTAGTATCGCCTGCCACCACTCAGCTAACACTTATCACCTACTCAAAGGCACTTAAAAGGGTGTCCAATTATTACTGTGCAATATTATTATCCAATTGGTAGTATAGCTAAACAGTCAAGGCTTATTGTAGTGACCTGGTACAGTAATCACTATAAATATGCAATGTACTCTAGAGCTTAAATTATCTGTACACAAAAAAGACATAGTTGAAAGGTTTTAAAATATTCAATAATAAAAACACAAGACGATACTTCTTACTATACAGTGCTAGTCAAGGGTTTAGAGATCACAGAGAAATACTTAAAATAATTCAGTAGTACAGTTCTGACATCATAGAAAAACACTTAGTCTAATCTTTCTAGTTTCTAAATATTTCTAACAGGAAGCACAAGTCTAAGATAACTTACATAAGATAACAGGCAGAGTGCTGATGAGTTGAATGGTCAAGACAAAAATGCTTATTCCTCTCTGGTTCTCTCTGTTTAAATTGAAATTGCAATTCTGATTCACATTACATCATTCTTCACACTTTCCTGGGGTTCCCAGGCTACACATTACATCATTTTCACACTTCCCTGGGTTCCCAGGCTAACAGAAACTGCATTTACATTCTTAACACCTCCTTTTGTTATCTTGCAGCTGGTCAGGAAACAGAGCAATAAAAATATATTTGCATGTTTAAATCTAGCAGTTTAACTCTTGGTTAAAACAATAGAAAGAATTTTTTCATCTAGACCCTTCGGCACCACTGTCTACATCAAAAGGTCACCACATGCTTTACTTTAGTCAGTAGAGTGCACTGTTGTCACATTTTTTCCAGTTCCAAATGTGCCAGCAGTTTTTCCATTTAAGACAACAAGCCCGTAGTTTACATTCATATTTACAAATGACAGAAATATCTGCAAAATTCTCTCTGGCTAGGCTGGCAGCCTTCACAATAATATCTAGGTTACCCAAGTCTCACAATAAATGACTAGTTTGAGAACTGCATTCAGCACTAAATCTTTTGGTGTTTCTAGAATTGTAGACAAGAGAATGTCTGGGAAACTTTTTACTTTCTGACAAAAAAACATTGAAAGAACTTTTAATCAAATGAGTGTGAGCACTGAGTGTGAACAGCCCTAAAATCATGACACATGTCAGCAGTCCATTTTACTAGCAAGCAATTCTTTCTGAATGCACCAGGATGTCTGCTATGTTCCCTGGCAATATGTATTTCGGGCTATTCCTTTTGCACAGCCAGCAAGAAAACAAGAGTAAAGCAGAACATCCACACTTAGTAAACAGTTTTTGTAACAAGGCGCTATGCCCTTCCAGCCTGTAATGACTGCAAAAATATAATTGTTTAACAAAGGTTTCTATAATAATAAATGAATCTAGATCAGAAAAATGCCCAAACATATTCTTTAACTGTGGCGCATACTTAAAGGGTCTACTTTAGATCGCCGAAAACTTAAAATCTCGAGCGCTCACATGAATGAATATGCAATGCAGGTATTCAAAATTGCTATACTTGGTATAATTTTCCAAGCTTTAAGCACCAAAAATGTGTATTATTTCTAAGTATAATCTAGAAATCTCGCAAAGTTATTAGCAGAAGCAAATAATAATTACATTTACCCTAAAGAGTCTAGTGAATTCAGTAGATTTATTTATATTGACTAAAACCCAATTCCTTGTTCACAGTCACAAATACACTTAATGTCATTTCAGTGTTTCTTAGTACCTCGGTTCTTACTGTTCAGCTTCAACTACAAAAGCTTTCTTAATGTTTAAGATTATACTGGCAGCACTTCATGTCTAGAAATAAAGTAATGCACTTTCCATCAGATATTTTACTGAATTTCTCAAATTCTTGGGAATCAGGTCAGAACATGGTGTAATAAAATAACTATTGTCACATGATTTGCCATATAAAATGGTTTGTTTAGAGTTTATTTTATGACATCTTCAAAGTAATTTTTTATTTTTTTTGCTTTTCTTTGGCAAAGCATAAAACCTTCAATCTCTCACATGGAAAATAAATCAAAACTTATTGTTTACAGACCGTCTTACATTCAGAGATATTCTAACTTTATTTATGTGAGTTGTACCTGTTTAAGTAAATAACACTATGGGATTCATAGACACATGCTGTACAGGCATGCAGCACTGAGTGGCATATAGCCTATAGTTTGAAATTGCCCAGAGATGATCAGATAAGCAGTAGGGCTTGCATAGCACTGCCATACTGAGGAAAGGACTGCATAGTGCAACAGCAGTGCCACATTAAAGGGAGGCGTAGCAATATGTAGGTTCACTGGGAGGGTTTGTGAACGATGTGCCAGATGTCACCATTAATGCGCACTAGTGCAACAGGGTTCATGACAGATAGGCAGATAAAAATTTAATAGTAAACAGAGGTTACTAAGCAAGCAAGACAGTAATTAAATCTTGGAGGAGTTTCATGTGCATTCTTTGTGTCTGTGTGTGTGTGTGTGTGTGTGTGTGTGTGTGTGTGTGTGTGTGTGTGTGTGTGTGTGTGTGGATGTGGATGTGTGTGTGTGTGAGATATTTATCTGTCTTTCTATACACATGTATATATCCACTACAGGATATGTATGGTATTACAAAGTGAAGACTCTAGTTTGTCAGGACATTTTTCACTGTTTTTCTACTGAATAGTTTAACTGTGTGACCTTTTCACTGTTTGATCTGGATGTCCTTTGGGAAATTTTACAGGCATACTAATGTTTATGGACATCAGACTTAATTTTAAGCTCTGTGCTTCTAAGGTATACTCAATCAATCCACTTATGTTGTACTGAACCTCAGAATGTCAAGAAGAGAAGAACCCCATGTTAAGGACTCCATATATCTGGCAAAAGACTCAGCAAAGATAAGTAAGTCATCTAGTTATGGAAATATATGAAATCCATGCAGTCTGCAATGAGCTATTACTTATGCTAGACACATTGTAAACACCCTTGGAGTTGTAGACAAACCAAAGACTGATGCAGAGAACTTTTAATGTGACCCAGACGAATCTGAGAAACTTCATAAAGTCTATGGCTATGGGGGTGGCATTGTAAGTATCCTGTAAGTCTAATGTTACCATAAAACTCAAAAGAGAAGAATGACAGGTAGATGCCATGAGTGCAAAGTGTTGGAAGGGCACAAGGGCACAATCAGCCATCCATCATCCTGTGTTTGTTTTTTTTTTTTTTTTGGTCTTCAGTTGAAGAGCTACATGGGGGGCATAGGTGTAACTGCAATAGTCTGATCACTAGAAAGTAGCAATCAGTATTCCAGGGAAGTGATTTTTCTTTTTCTTTTGCTCTTCAGTTAAAGAGCTACATGAGACTGGCTTGTGACAGCTACATCTCTAGTGAGCGATAATACACTATGAAAAGTCAGCATTTTGAATTTTGCTACATTTACAAATAGGTTGAGAAAGGAAATAGCTACAACTGGCACCCATGAAAGTTCTTTCTTTGGAACCAGAAATATTTGTGACTAGAAGCCTACTCTCCTTTAATCTAAAGACACTGGTTCTATGACTCCTAAGGTCAGCAAACATTGAAGAACTTGAAGAAATAACTGTTTAATTTGGAGGGTGGGGACGAGTTCCCCTGAAAGGAGATATGTGTACGAGCACCTTCTGTAATCTTCAAGAACCACATTTATCACTTGTGAGTCTGATATAGTCTATTGTCAAAGGGGGAGACTGAGAGTCAGTTTCTGGGACAGACTCAGAGAGAGAGGTGGGTGGGATGCTGGCAAAGTCATTCTGGAGGTTTAGCCTGCCCCTTTTTTTGTGAAAAGATCCTTGCTTTTTAGTGCTCCTCGCATGCCAACTTTCTCTCTCTCTCTTTTGTTCCTTGTTTGCCAGAAAGTGGCTGAGATTGTTTAATTTGACTTTTAAATGGAGTACAGCATTTGTAAAATTTGAACAATTTTAGAAACTCCCTGAACTAGAATTAATTTCTGTCTTTCATTAACTTATTTGAGGACCTGAGTAGCAGAAGGGTCAAACAAAACGTCCTTATCTAAAGTCCAGTTAAAAATCTCAGAGTTTACATCATCAGCAAACTTTTGGTTAAGTACCCAGGCATGCCTCCTCAAAACAGTAGCAGTAACAGTGGCCCTAGACAGAGTGCCTGCACAATAATACACATTCTTTAAAGCATGTTTAGATACATTATACAAATTAGAAATAATAGGATTTGGATAGAAGCCACCCTCTGAAGGAATTATTGCAAAGTATTCCCTCAAACTGTCTACACAACTAAGAATGAAGTTTCACTTATGTGCTTGGTAGTTAAGTATTCAGTATGCTAAAGTGGAAGAGGGGAACATTCTCATACCAAATCTGTCAGATAAATTACCCTCATTGTCCACAGAAGAAGGGTTAGTGTTGACTAGAAGTTTGTCCCCAACGGGCAAAGAGTTTAAAATGGATGCTGGATCAGAACTACTATGGGAAAACAAAAATTTGTTAGCTTGAGTTATTTTATAAAGTCTGTCTGTCTTGTTGGGGACTGAAGGCTGAGAGTTAGGATTATTGAAGGCAACATTTAACACATCCTCCACACCACTGGCAGAATAGGAGGAATGGGTGTAGTATGTGGCATGTCCATTTGCAACATATCATAATAATTCTTCAGTTCAGGGGAGCATCCACTGGTTCACACAAAAGTACATAATTCATCCTGGAAATAGTTTCCCAAAAGGAAGACTCCTCCAAGGGAGCTGGGGAGGGGGGGGCTGAACTTTCCTTAGAATCACAGTACTGGGATTGAGAGTCTATAGAAGAGGAATACCTGGTTCTGTCAATGTCAGACTCCTTTGACCAACTTTCCTTAGGAATTGCTTTATTGAGATTATACTCTGGTAAGGATTTCTGAGTTTCAGGGTTAATAGCCTGCAATAATCTCCTGGCTAGGTTAGGAAGTCATCTTTATGAACAGACATTATGTCCTTTGATGAGCAGTGTCTATGTTGCTTTTTTTTTAGGTATAGATGGAGAAGAGCTAACAGGACTGCAGTAAGAATACATGCTGTTGTCGAGGAAGAAGCCTGGTTGCTGGTAATTGCTACTGAAGGAGTCATTTGGAAGGTAAGTTGTCAAACAAGTGCTCATAAGTAGCACACACAATTATCTTTCACCACACAGTCACCCTTTCAAAGTAAAATACTAGCAGTACACAGAAATTTCTCTCATACCTTAAGGTCCCTTTTCTGAAGTGCACTGACAGAAAGAACAGAAGGTAAGTTGTTACGAAGTATACAAAAGATTCACACAAAAATAATTTATTTTCTTTTCTGTAAAATACTTTCCTATTATCAGACTCTTGCACTATCCAGTAAAACGTCTCAAAAGCAGTACATTTTTACAAAATTTGTCCACAATATGCAACAATAAGCCTTCTTCTAAAAATACTGGTCCCTGACAGGAACCATCTGGTATTGTAAAAAAAATGCCAATTTTCTTAAAACAGAAATACCAATTTTAATCAGCAATAAAAATAATAAACGTTTTCTTATAAGGGCAATAATTTCTATGTGAAAGGGTCCTCCTTTGTGGATGTATCTGCCATAAATAAAGCTTGAAGCCTATTGCTGCTCCTGTGAAGTCACAGAGAAGCTTCATCTTGAGGTGACAAAAAGGTTCTGATACCTACATGCTGACTGCTGATTTCCATCCAATGGGCTAGCTAATAAGAAGTCAGAGTGCAGATGTGAGAGGGAGCTCCTAGGCAGGATACAGTCCAAATAGCCATATGCTGTTGCATCAGTGAGAAGGATGAGCATTAGTATTTCCTGTGTTAAATGACTTAAGACTTTGAAAGTATCATTTTTATGCCAAAATCTTTAAAAAAGATGTTTAGTTAGCACAAATTTACTATGTGATACAGTCATTATGACAGTGGTCACAAGACTGGAAAGGGTAATTTTATATTCCAATCCCAAAAAGAAGGCAATGCTAAAGATTCATCAGATTATCAAACAAGTGAAATTGTTTCAGATGCTAGCAAGGTAATTCTCAAGATCCTGGAAGTTAGACTTCAGTAATATATGGACTGAGAACTGACAGTTGGTTTTAGAATTACAGTGATGGCTGATGGCAAATTACTGCCATTTGCTAGATAGTGGAGAAAGCAAAAGTGTTTCAGAAAATAATTACTTCGTCTCTACTGACTTATCTAAAGCTTTTGAATGTGTGGACTATAACTGTGGCAAATCCTTAGAAAAATAGGTATATTGGGTCAGCGTACTTGTATCCTGAGTAATGTGCATACAGCACTAGAAGCAGCAGTTAGAATATGTTAACCGGTTCAAGGTTAGGAAAGAAATACATCACGACTGTACATTGTCACCTTTTTTCTTCAACTTATATGTTGACTATATCATCCAAAATACTGGGTTAGATAAATTAGATGCTGTAATCAAAACTGATAGGAGAAATAATAATAACCTCACAAAAGCATATGATATAACTCTAATGGCTAAAAGTGAAGAAGGACTGAACAGCCTGCTGATGAAGGAGAAAGTAGAATGATCAAATGTTTGCTTGTTACTTCAGTATCAAAATAAACAAATTAATAAAATGATACCATATATCCCTATCAATTCTCAGAAAATTAATTGAGGAAAAAGTGGAGACAGTGGCAGACTTTATTTTCCTTGGGCCTAAAAATCTCTGCAGATGGTGTCTGTAGCTCTATAAAAGCTGCTTGCTTTTTGGGTGGAAAACTAAAGCAAATCTGGGTAAGAGTTTACAGATCAAATACATCACATTGTCAACAAAGGTCTATATAGTCAAAGCTATGCATTTCCAGCAGTAACATACAGCTGTGAGTAGTGGACTGTAAGTAAGGATGTGCTCTGGAAAACTGATGCTTTCAAATTGAGGTTTTGAAGATTTTTGAGGGTTCTATGGAAAGCAAGAGCATTTAATCAGTCAGTATTTCAGGAAATAAATCCAGACTCAAACTAAAACTCACATGCTTTCACCATTTAACTTGAAGATAAGTTTCAACATTGAAGACACTGACGCTGGGAAAGATCATAAGCAAAAGAAGAAGGGGGTGTCAGAGGTGAAGGTGGCTGAACAGCATTAGTGAAGTAGTGCCTAATCTTTATGAACTTAAAGAAGCAGTTCTTCACAGATGTATAATGTGCTAAATGTTCTTGAGATCACAAAGGGTCAGATTCCACTAAATGCCTAAATGGCAACAACAACATGTTTGTATTGCAACAGGTAATTACTACAGACCTGTTCCTATCAAAGGGTCAACAACTAGGAAAGAATATGCTTCAATTGTGAATGATGAAAGTGATCAGCATGTTAAAGTAAAAACAGTCACCATGGACAAAAATGAATTAAGTAGAGAAATTAGTGGGTTATTAGTGGGTGACACTATGACTGAAACTGTGAGTATTTCGACCGACAGCAACAACGAAAATGTGACTGACAATTTTAATACTGGCACTTCCAACCCTGGCAGCTCGGTTTTTTTGGGGAAACGAGTACCGAACAACAAGAAGGCCATGTTGACCAGGAGCCGGACATTTTTGAGCTCTCACTCATCAGAGGAAGAGAGTTAAACTATCAAGCTAGTATCTCAGATGAGACTAGATTTAACATAATTAATCTCACAGACTTTGTTTTTAGTGATGTTGAGTTGCATGTGCTGAAATTAGGTTTGAATTTTGTTCCCACAGTCAGAGCTGACTACGGAACAACAGTGTTAGATATTAAAAAATTTTCAAGGAAACTTAATTTATCTTACATCTTGAATGACATTCCAATAAGGGCTAACAAATGTTTTACAAAACCTTCTGTCTACAATCCCCCCTTAACACACACTATAAAAATATTTGAAGAATCCTGTATCAATGATATTGAAAAAGTCCTTTCTAGTAAATCAAAACCTATACATAATTTAAAAGTTAATGAAAGGAAGGCCTTTAATAAATTACGTGATTTAAATGGTACCTTACGTTTCATGAAAAGTGATAAGGGGGGTAACATAGTCATTATGACTCAAGAACATTACAAAAATAAAATGAAAGAGTTATTAAATAACAGTGAAGAGTATGAATTAGTTACGTCCCTTTTCATAAAGAAAAAAGAAGCTTTCATTCATTCTCTATTATACGACGCTCTGATGAATAAAGAAATTGATTTTGATGTTTATGATTTCTGTGTCATTGAGAATCCCCGAATAGGTGTGTTATTTGGAATACCCAAAACACATAAAAATCTTGCAGACCCCCCTTTTAGGCCCATAGTATCTGCCCCCCAATCAGTCACCGAAGGAATTTCTTTGATTTTGGATGCCACTCTTGGACCTTTGGTCACTAAACAGAAATCTTTCATTAAGGATTCTTGGCACTTTCTAGATAGAATCAACAATTTTGCCAATACTGGTAATTTTGATTTCAACAAACACATCATGTTCACCTTAGATGTTGAATCCCTTTACACCTGTATTCCCCATGAAGAGGGAATAGATGCCATTCGGGTATTGTTAAGTAAAAATAGTCAGTTTAGTACAGGTCAGATTTCTACCATTTGTCGGTTTCTTGAGATTTTACTTTATCACAATTTTTTCCTTTTCGGTGACTGTTACTACAGACAAAAAAGGGGAGTGGCCATGGGGTCTACAGCAGCTCCTTCCTACGCCAATTTGGTTATGACGTGGTGGGAAGAGAATTTTTTAATTTGATTTGTGGATCATTCCTACACGCTGTTTCCTAGCCTTTGCTTCTTTGTTTCGTTTTTTCCTGTGGCATTTCGTTTTGGATGTTTGTATAGATGTTGTATGTGTTGCTATAGATCTATTCTGATAAAATGTAAAATTATAACAACTGAAAGTGCTTAATAAAGTTGTTAGAAACTGAATTGTTAGTGTGTAGTGCCCTTATTGTAACAGTTTCATTTTAAGTATGAGATATCTTTAACCACGTAGTAGATAATTTGGGGTGGACATGAACAGAGTATGTCAGAGGAGACAAAGTCAAACTGAGAATGAGTTAGACAGTGTTAAGTAGTCATTTCAAGAAAAGGATGTTTCAGTCCACAACTCAACAATAGTCAGAAAAGCATGCAGATAAAAACAATTAAGAGTATATTATACATACTTTAATTTTCCCAGTAGTTTGAGAATGAGGAATTAGTTTGAGATACAACCATAATTTTTGTTTTCTTTATTTCCCTGCCTTGTTTTGTCTGATTGGAAGTTCTATACTTAGTAGAAATTACAGGCAGATGTCTACATTTGTTTTTCTTCCTATTGGTGTCTAGTAAGACTGTTACCCATATCTAATGAATTGCAAAATATAATAATTATATTCTACATTCTTTTCTTTTTTAATTCAAAGCTGCCCACTAGAACCATGGAAGAGGGGATACAAATGTCCTCCTTGATGTAATGCTTGCTGCTATTATAGTATTAGCAAATTATATTGCCACTGGGCATAGACATTATCTCCCCCCTGCCAACCCCATTTCTCCTTCTTCTTTCATCTTTGTATTATGTATATAGTCCACAACTTTAGTACTGCATGTGTATGGAGGCATATGCTTCTTAGTCAAATCTCATGTTCTTATTGGAAATAAAGAAATAATGAAAGTCATATATACATTGTCATGAAGGTCTAGACAAATAACACACTTTTAAAGTTGATGTCAAACTGCCATTACTGAATAAACAGAAGCTATGCATAAATGCTGGTAATTTTAGGCCACAGATTGACAGTATTATTCATAATGGCTATCTTTACCCTTACTGGTGTACCATTCCCATATGCTGAGCAAATAAACTTGCTAACAAATTTCAAATCGATGGACTTTTCTTGCTTATCAATTTACAACAGAATCACACCTAGAGTTTTGTTAGTTTACTATAGAATAAGTCTGATACTTAGCAGTATACAAACAAAAATTACGAATCATATATAATTGCTTTTAATAAATGCATTACTGTATCCTTATTTTTTGGAATATTATCTTTTGATATGAATATGTTTATATCTTGAAGAGGTATATCTTCTTGAAAAATGGTATACACTACGGTGGTGGTGCTGCGGTAGCGTTGTCACCTCACAGTAAGACATTGTCCTGTTCGATTCTCAGCTAAAGCGTCTTCTGTGTGGAGACATGCGTGAATGGGCGTACCTTCGTTAAAGGTTGTACATTAGGGCTGGCAACTCAGTACGTAAAAATCTACTGCCAATCATTAGCGGACCGGAGTTCCGCTGTGGCAACCCCTAACCTGGAAAAGCCGAAAGATTCACCACCACCACTACAAAAATGTTTACTCGTGAAGAATTTTTCCTGGTTTTAAGATGGCAGAAAGAAAAATCTAGCAAAGCTAGCCTTTCCACTGCCTGATTCCTTAAACCTCTTGTATTAGAGGCAACATAGGACATATGCAAATTACCCTTTAAGGACATCTGGTGTTTCAGCTAAATGGCAATTCTGAATGTCTACGACTTTTTCTTCTAAGTCTATTTATGGACAAATTCAGGCCAATAAAGCCAAACCCCATGAGCTATAGAGATGCATGTTTCAACCTTCTTATGGCATCATCAGCACAGCATAATTGGAATGTTTGGCTAACATTTGGAAACACAGGGTTGTCGTACCCAATTGATATCCATAAACGTTAGGGTGACTGCAAAATATCCCAACTAAAAAACTAAAACAATGAGTAAAAAGCTCACACAGAAAAAAACAATTGGTTAAAAAAACAAAAAAGAAAAATCTAGCAAAGCTAGACTTTCCAGTGTGTGATTCCTTAAACATCTTGTATCAGAGGAGACATGGGATATATGCAAATTACCCTGCAAGGACATCAGTTGTTTCAGCTAAATGAAAAATGAAACATGCATGTCCACAGCTAGTGGGGTTTGGCTTTATTGGCCTGAATTTGTCCATAAATAGACTTATGCTGTGCTGATGATGCCATAAGAAGGTTGAAACATGCATGTCCACAGCTAGTGGGGTTTGGCTTTATTGGCCTGAATTTGTCCATAAATAGACTTAGAAGAAATGACATGGGCATTCAGAATTGCCATTTAGCTAAAACACCCGATGTCCTTAAAAGGTAATTTGTATATATCCCATGTTGCCTTTAATACAAGAGGTTTAAAGAATCACACAGTGGAAAGTCTAGCTTTGTTAGATTTTTCTTTTTGTTTTTTAGCCTATTGCTTTTTTCTGTGATCTTTTTACTCATTGCTTTGGTTTTAAGATGGCAGCATATTTGACCAATTGCAGTACCTTTTAAAGTGATGCAGTAGGTACCACATATCCAGATTTTGATGCTACTTCTTGACATATTTTTCCTCCTCTAGTACAGTGACTCTCTTGCTTGTCTTCTCCAGATTCTTCCCACTAGCCTTATCAAATCTATAATGAAAATTGTTACAGAAATTTGCATAGAAAGGGGATACCAGTCAGGCATCAAATCATTATCTAGTTACAAATAATGCATTTTGACTTATTAATAAAAATAGTATAAAATTTGAAATGTATTAATGAATGGGAGTTTTTCTGGTCTCTTGCCTTTTGTATAAGTACATGACCATAGTATCTTACTAACTGGTATATTGATTATAAAGCCTAAAACTTTCATATCCCTCTAATATTGTTAAACTATGTCATCAGTGAATAAGCAGAATTTAATACATACATGCTGGCAAGTACAGGTAAAAGAAATTGTTTGCCCACAGTAAGGAGTGGACATTTTATATGACTTAAATACAGATATTTAATATTTTTATGTATAAATCTAATTAGCTAATAAAAAACAACTGAATAGTGTATTTATTGAGAAATCAGAATGTCATATTTGCTTATAGCTAACCAATCCAATTTAGGCAGTATTTTTTGTGCAGATAAATACTGTCATTTTAATTTACTACTAAATGAAACAAAAATTATTTTAAGCTTTTGTGGAGATGTAATCTGGCAGTGTGTTTAAAATTAAATGCTTTGGTTCATTTGGAAACATTGTACTTTACTCTCATTGAATACATGGTCATATGTAGGCAAAAAACAAAGCTATAATGCAGATGGAGCACAAATCATGTCAAAAGAATTTACGAAGGAGCAAGGACCGATGATAAGCATTATTCAAGAAATGAAAAAAGAAATGAAAGTATGTATCTGTAATATGAAAACAGATGAATATTAACTATTCTTTTGGGGCTTGTATAATCCTAGCTGCTGGAGGTTTCATCCTCTTTTATAGGAAATAAAATAAGGAGGGTAATGGTTGCTTGGTGACCTGTTTAGCACCTGGAAGTAATGGCTGATATTCCAATTAGAAACAGTACTCCAAGAAGAGACGCTGACATAACTTGAAGCAAGGTGGAAAGGGAAGTTAGGGAAATATAACAGCCTGAGATTCAAAACTTTGCCATATAATTATGACAGATTTTGTATTAGGGAGAAACAAAGCCTGGTCATGAGGATTCGATGATGCCCACATACAATAAAAGTAAATAGAATAATCCATTCTGACTTAGAGTGGCCACCTGAGTTAGTCTGTAGAATGCCATCAAGGTGCAAAGATGGATGAAAGTTTATTTATCATTTTGTTAACCAGGAAAGTCTGACTTAGAACAAAGCCAATTGTTAGCAGAGGCCCAGGGAGAAAGTCTCCAGATGCAAGTTTTTGCAACATGGGTGAAAACCAGAGCACCTGGAGGAAATCGACACGAATGCAGGGAGGTTATGCAGACTCCACACAGAAGGCACCCCAGCCAAGAATCAAACTGGAAAACCTGTTGCTCTGAGGTGACAACACTACCACTGCACCACTGTGCCATTCAAACTGCAGAAACAGAGGAGTGCCTTGAAGCATGTCAAAGACTCATACCATTGCCTGTTACTTTAGTATATTCATGAAAAACACCAAGGATTACCTGGAAAAGTGATGCAATGTATGATTACTCCATAACTGAGTTCCTGAACTTAATTCCACATGTACTGGAACTGAAATCCTTAAATTGATAAATTAATAACAGTTTTGGATCATGTTACCCAGGCTAAATGGATAGAGGCAAATTTGCCTTACAGGGCTTGATCTTTAAGAAGAATACCCGACAAACTTTACCTAAATATAGTATTATTCAAGTCATTAAAGCACACAACAACAATCACATGGGCTGCCCTTCAGAATGGTGATCATTTCCTGATCTTTTTATGGCTGGTAATATTAGAGTTTCTCTAGTTTATAATTGTCCCTTGCACTTCCAGGAAGTGATACTTTTGCAGGTTTGAAAATGATGCAGAATCTCTCTGGGTGGTTGAAAATATGACTTAAGCTGACCAAGCAGCAAGGCTGGTGAAATAATGCTAGCTAGTTATTCATTGTTAAGTTCACAATTATACATTTAGGTCAAGGTAATTTTTAAGCAGATCAGTTTTTGGAAGTTACAGACAACATATGTCACAGTTAAATAAAGTATCATAAGGCTCTTGCAGTATCTGTGTTCAATGATATAAAAATTCTGCCCTGTTTGGGTATGTTGTCACAAAGACAGTAGAGCATTAAAATATGTAAAGGGATGAATACCAGGCAGAAAATGAAAAGGGTGGTCTGGACAATCATTTAAGAAACTTGGCTAGCAGTCTTTGATGGGCATCTTTATAAAATGAAGTAAAGTAACCCAGTTCAAGCAAAAGAAACAAAAGATTTACAAAAGATGAATGAACCATCATATAAGGGGAAGCAGAAAAATCTCTACAGGTACTTATAGAGGATGCAGAAAAGTTGACGCAACACTGAATGCCACACTGACAACCCAACTATCTGGAATTTTGTAAATAATTCTATGTCATTTGTGAATATTGATATGATTTATACAGAACTGTATGTTATGTACTGAGCTAAGATGTATCCACAGTGTAACCTACTGAAACATAGAAGATTAACCTGCAAAACTTAAGAATAGTTCAGGTTAAGTTACTTTATAGCTGGGTCAGAAACAACAGTTGTTATCTCTCATTTTCAGTTCAGTAGCAGACACTATGTCTAGAACTAGAAATTTTTGGTATTGTATTAGAAAGAAGTAATTAAAAGGTTTCAAATGTAAAAGCATTTTATTGTTTTATGACTTCCAAGATCTGCAAAGACCCAAGAGATATATATTTCTCACACAGAAATGTTAAATTCTGTTAAGTTTCTGTTTAACCTGTTAACTGAAGTCAGGTGACAAAGAGTGATGTCATCCAAGCTGGCACAGCAGTAATGTTTGATATTAATTTGGGAATTCTCTCAGAGAGAGACTGTGCATTTTGTATTTTGTCTTGGACCTAGCAAGAACATCTACTCATCATCATCTGCACTTGCTTTACTAATAGTAAGTAACTAGGATACATTAATTTATTTTAGATATAGTTAGGAAAATAGTAAAGATTAATTTAGATGTTTTCTGTATTTATTTGAGACTGTCCTACAGTGTTGTTTTAAAACATTTCCTGTGATTTTAACTCAAAAGTGACAGTGATTGTTTTCTGAGTATTGTCTTGTTCTTTTATTATTTATTATTAAATATATTTAAACTTATCTTTGTGGCTGATATTTATGAGACATATTTAAGCTCTTAGGGTACTTGCATATGTATTTGGTGACACTGTACAGACCACTTCTAATAGCCTGCTGCTTGGTCAAAACTACCATTTGGATTATTAGTAACATTACACAGCAGGTTTAGAACCCTTTGCTAAGGGCCTAGAGTAGCTGATAAGAGTGGTTGGTGGCACTAACTACCTTATAGTCTAGGCAGAATGGGGCATAGCTAGTAAACCTGTGCCAGCCTTTCCCAGGTGTGTTTGTGTTTGTATATAAATCAAATCTCAAAGTGTGTGTGTGTGTCAGCTACTTGGGCAGGGACAAGAAGCACTGATTTGCCAGAGAGGGTGCTGGAGGTTTTGGCTTGACCACTCAGCTGAGATCTCAACCCAATAGCTGTGCCAGTGGGGAGTCTTATTGGGGATCTGGAGAAAAAGGGAGAAACCAGCCCCAGACTGACTGTGGTCTCTGTGTGCTCTTAAGGGAAACTGCACTTTACTGTGTGTGCACTTGTCATCCTCCCGGTGTGTACATCCCCTAGCTGTTGCCAGTGGTGGGATATCCACATCACATATTAATTGGTTGACAGTGATGAGAAGGCCACATTACATATTAATTGGCTTGTAGCGGTGTGGATATTGAACTCCTGTAATCTGTGTCCAGTGGTCACTAAAGGTGTTTGTATACTAAATCAGCCACACAGTGAACATTCAGAGATTCACATTACAATGGTTTTATTTTTTATTTATTTATTTTTTAGCTTGGTTAGTCAGGGAGAGCAGGCAAGCATGTCAGCAGAGGAGTATGGCAAACTGACAAAGAGTCAGCTGGCTGAGATATTTCAGGCTAAAGGACTGGTGCATGCCAACCTGAGTAAGGCAGAAATGATTGTAGCTTTGGGAACAGCTGCATCGCAGACCAGCAATCAGGAGCACAACCAGGCTGGACTTGGAGATGTACAACTTTCAGAAAATGGACAGCTCAACATTTCAACAGAGGACTTAAAAATCTGTCTGGAGGTAAAGAGACTTGAGGTGGAGGCCAGGTGTTTGGAAATAGATGCAGCAGGGAGACTGAAACTTCTAGAGGCTGAGGAAAATGAGAACTCATGATGTCTAGAGGTTGAGGAAAATGTGAGGCAGAGGCAACATGAAAAGGAGATGCTGACTCTGTGCCAGAGTCATGGAAGTACTGGGGAAGGGAGAAACTGAATTCCAGAAGCAACAAAGGTCAGAACATTTCTTCCACAATTTACAGAAGGGGATAATTTTGATAGTTTCATTCACATGTTTGAGAGGGTATGTAAACAGTATAATGTTGACCAAGGGCTCTGAGTATGGTTCCTGACCTCCTAACTCCATGGTAAAGCTGTAACTGCAGTTTCTAAATTGTCTGATACTGATTGCTTAAATTATAATACATTCAAAATGTATTTGTTAGAATGCATTAAGTTATCACCTGAAGCTTATAGAAAAAAGTTTCATGAGCACAGATGCAAGTCAGATGAAAGTGGGTGTGAATATATTGCTGAACTAAGCACTTATTTTCATAGGTGGGTGAGTGGATGTCAGGTCACCACTTTTGAAGGGCTGGCAGACTTTTTGGTGAGGGAACAAGCCCTTAGCACTTTGCCTGAGAACATGAGAGTCTGGTTAGCTGATAGACAATGCAGTATCTCAGATGTGTTGAGGAAGAATGGAGACCTACACCTACCAAGCAGGGTATCACTGCACAGGAAAGGGGCACCCAGTGCTGCTCATGGATCTAAAGGAACCCATGGTGGGCAGCCCAGACTGCCCCAACAGAGTCTGCCAGTATCAGGGGAAGCCACTAGTCCAGGTTCATATCCAGTACCAAGGCTTAAATGCCTTAAATGTAACCAGTGGGCAATGTAGCATATAGATGTCCACAGAGGCACAGTCAGGAACAAAAGATGAGAAAGCCAATAAGTGAGAATGACAAAATTCCAGCAGTAAGTTGCCTTGAGACAACAATGGTATCAAACTACCGCAAGGGGGTATAGCCTAGCTTAGTGGATGGGAAAGAGACCACTGCTAAGAGAGAGAGAGACACAGCCTCTGACCTAACCATTGTGAAGCATGCAATGGATACAGAGGAGCACTACTTACTTGGGCAGTCTACTCTAGTCAGAACTTTAGGAGGGACCCCATTCCAAATAACTTTGGCTAGGGTTCACCTTGATTGGGAGGGTGGAAAAGGAAGCCAGTAAGTAGGTGTGTTTAAAGACATGTCCTGATAGGGAATGATTTTGATAACGCAGTACCCTGTGTGCATCCAGTTACATGCAGTCAGGCTTGGAGACAAGCATGTAGGTCTAGTACCCTGGGGGAGACCCAGACAGACCACACACTTGCAGCCAGGACTGGTGAGGTGGTTACTTCAGAGAGGGAGCTACCCTGTAGCAGTGAGACTGAAGGTGAGCCACAGCTGCTTGTTGGTACTGCTGTTCCCTTGGACAGAGTGATTGCAAGGGCAGAGGTGAGTAGTAGTACCCAGGCTGACAGTAAGGCACCGCTGTCAGAGAATACTAGACTTCTTGTGGAAGGGGAGCTAGGAAGGGTTACTAAGAGAGAGCTGAGACAGGCTCAGCTCTCAGACCCTACATTAGAAGGCCTGATGGATGTAGCTAGTGAGGTACCTGATTCACAAGGGAAGTGAGAATCTTTATACTGGGACAAAGGGTTACTGTGTAGAGACTGGACCCCTGAGGGAGGGCTAGTGGGTGAGAAAATACAGCGGTTGGTAGTACCAAGAGCCTAGCATATTGCACTTCCAGCCATAACCCATGATATTCCCTTTGCAGGTCATATGGGTATAAAACATACAAAGAGATGTATTATGCATAACCTTTATTTGCCTGGGATTTCCAGAGATATAATAGGGTACTGCAGGACCTGTGAGCAGTGCCAAAAGGTAGGCAAGGCAGGAGACAAGGTGAATGCTCCTTTAATGCCTTTGCCTTTGATTAAGGAGCCATTTCAGAGGGTAGCTATGGATATTGTGGGGCCTCTGAATATCCCAAGTTCCTACAGAGAAAAGGGATATCTTTGTGGTAGTAGATTATGCTACTAGATTATCTGAAGCAGTGGCTCTGTCCTCCATTGAGGCAGAAAAGGTGGCAAATGCTTTGTTAGAGATTTTCAGCAGGGTAGGTTTCCCAAAAGAAATATTGATTGACAGAGGTACCAATTTCATGTCAGACCTCCTGGCTTGTCTGTGGAAGCACTGTGGGATGAAGCACCTAAAGACCACCCCCTAACATACCCAGACTAATGGTCTTGTTGAGAGGTTAAATGCTATACTCAAGTCCATGCTATGGGCATTTGCAGACCAGTTTAAGAGGGAGTGGGACAAATATTTGCCCCATCTGTTGTTTGCTTACAGAGAGGTGCCCCAGGAATCAACAGATTTTTCACCCTTTGAGTTGTATGGGCATAGGGTGAGGGAACCTCTAGATTTGATTCGAGATGAGTGGGAGAGTGAGTGTGAATCCCACAAGGAGTCTGTTGTGACATATGTTCTAAATCTCAGGACAAGGCGCAGGGAACTCATGGGCTTTGCCCAAGAGAACTTGGCAGAAGTCCAACAGCAGAAAAAGGTCTGGTATGACAGGAATGCTCCCCAGAGGTGCTGGTACCAAAGAAGGATGATAGCAGCAGGTTCTGTGTGGACTATAGAAAATTAGCCACACAGAGTCAGATGCTTATCCCATGCCTATGACAGATGAAGCCCTAAAGCAGCTGGGTGGGGCTAAGTATCCTACCACTATTGATCTTACCAAGGGTTACTGGAAGGTGCACTTGACTCCCAGTGATAGAGAAAGGTCAGCCTTTGTGACTTCTGTTGGCTTGTATGAGTTCACAAAGATGCCATTCGGGATGGAAAATGCCCCAGCAACTTTCCAGATGCTGGTAGATCATATCCTAGCAGGATCGGGAGATTTTTTCCTTGCTTATCTAGATGAGCATGTCAGGGAGGTGCTGGGCAGACTACAGGGGGCAGGGTTGACCATTAAGCCCAGCAAATGTCAGATGGGTATGGCAGAGGTCTCCTACCTGGGATATAGCGTGGGGAGTGGTAAGATCAGGTCAGAACCTGCCAAAGTAGAAGCCACTCAGGCATAGCCAGCCCCTGTTACCAAAAAGCAGGTGAGGGCATTCTTAGGGACAGCAGGGTACAACAGAAAGTTTGTCCCCAATTATAGTACCATAGCTGCTCCCCTCACAGACCTGACAAGGAAAGACAAGCCAGATAGAGTGGCATGGACCCCAGCATGTGAGCAGACATTCCAGAAGCTTAAAGGAGCATTGGGAGGACCCTCTGTGTTAGCCAGTCCAGATTACAGCAAATCATTTGTTGTGCAGGTGGATGCTTCAAACCATGGAGTGGGGGCTGTACTTAGCCAGGTTTCCTCAGAGGGAGAAAGCACCCAGTGGTATATCTCAGTCATAGGCTCCAACCCAGGGAAGAAAGCTATGCAGCTGTAGAAAAGGAATGCCTAGCCATAATGTGGGCACTGCCAAAACTTTAGCCTTATCTGTATGGAAGGAAATTCACAGTAGTTACAGTCCACACTCCCTTAACATGGCTACATCAAGCCAGCCAGCAAAATGTCAAGTTACTAAGGTAGAGCCTAGGGTTGCAAGCATATGATATGACAGTGCAGCACCACAGTGGGTAAGCAATGCCAATGCAGATGGACTCTCAGGGCAGGGAATGGGGTATGGTATTCCCAGATAGGCTCAACCCTCTCAAGCAACATTTCTCAAGGGTTACTTGAAAAACTAGCTTGAATTTTTGGGGGAGGGGGGGAAGAAATGTCATGCTGCCAGCCTAGCTAGCTGGAATTTTGTAAATAATTCTCTGTCTTTTGTGAATATTGATATGATTTATAGAGAACTGTATGTTATGTACTGAGCTAAAATGTATCCACAGTGTATCCTGCTGTAAAATAGAAGACTAACCTGCAAAATTTAAGAATAGTTGAGATTAAGTTACTTTATAGCTGGACCATAAACAACAGATGATATTTCTCAGTTTCAGTTCAGTAGCAGACACAATGTCTAGAGCTAGAAGTTTTTGGTATTGTCTTGGAAAGAAGTATTTACTAGGTTTCAAATGTAAAAGCGTTTTATTGTTTTATGACTTCCAAAATCTGCAAAGATCTGAGAGATAGCAAGAACATCTGCTCAATCTGCACTTGCCTTGCTAATAGTAAGTAAATAAAGTACAATAATGTCTTTTAGATATAGTTAGGAAAATAGTAAAGATTCATTTAGATGTTTTCTGTATTTATTTGAGACTGTCCTGCAATGTTGTTTTAAAATATTTCCTGTGATTTTGAACTCTTAAGTAACTGTGTTTGTTCTTTTATTATTTATTATAAAATATATTTAAACCTATCTTTGTGGTTGATATTTATGAGACATATTTATGCTCTTATAGTACTTCCATATATATTTGGTGAAACTGTACAGGCCACTCCTAATAGCCTGGCGCTTGGTCAAAACTACCATTTGGATTATTGGTAACATTACACAGTAGGATTGGACACCCTTTATTAAGGGCCTAGAGTAGCTGAAAAGAGTTGCTGGTGGGCAGAAGGGAGCATAGCTAGTAAACCTGTGCCAGCCTTTCCCAGGTGTGTGTGTGTGCGT
This sequence comes from Protopterus annectens, assembly GCF_019279795.1. Lineage (NCBI taxonomy): Eukaryota > Metazoa > Chordata > Ceratodontiformes > Protopteridae > Protopterus > Protopterus annectens. The sequence continues at coordinate 498,853,646 of NC_056728.1, read as the reverse complement.
GTGTGCGTGTGTGCATGTGTGCGTGTGTGTGTGTGTGTGTGTGTGTGTGTGTGTGTGTGTGTGTGTGTGTGTGTGTGTGTTTGTATATAAATCAAATCTCAAAGTGTGTGTGTGTGTGTGTGTGTGTGTGTGTGTGTGTGTGTGTGTGTGTGTGTGTGTGTGTGTGTGTGTGTGTGTGTGTGTGTGTGTCAGCTACCTGGGCAGGGATATGAAGCACTGGTTGGACAGAGAGAGTGCTGGAGGTTTTGGCTTGACCACTCAGCTGCGATCTCAACCCTATAGCTGTTCCAGTTGGGAATCTTAGTGGGGATCTGGAGAAAGATGTAAAAACCAGCCCTAGACTGACTGTGGTCTATGTGTGCTCTTAAGGGAAACTGCACTTTACTGTGTGTGTACTTGTCATCCTCCCATTGTGTATATCCCCTAGCTGTTGCCAGTGGTGAGGACTGAGGCTCTTTGATTACTGGGCCAGTGCAGGGGTGTCAGACTGAACTACATGGATCCCAAAAAAAAAAAACTGATTGGTGTAAATAAGCTGATGCAAAATTTTCTAATAAAGGAAGCTGAAAAAAACTGACAGGGTAAAAAGTGAACTTGGATGAAGAAGGTATGTGGAATAACTAAAACATTTTTACATGTAGAAAATTATTTGCATAAAACAACCTCCCCACCATGACTGCTAACATGAAAAAAATAGTTCTAATATGTACATACAGTATATAAAACTGATATTAAAATAAGATGGAGAAGAAGAAAGTCAAGTACTAGATTAACAGATAAGAAAATAATGACTACAGTAACAGGACCAGACATTCTTATCTATTATCAGACTTGTAATTATTTAAGCTGCACCATCACCCTAATATTTTGTGTGCACACTGGGAAAATAATAAGTTACATGATGTCTGTTGCAATCAAAGATGAAACCTCTGACACCCAGGATTATATGAGTACTAATCAAAAAGTTAATATTTATCAAAATATTAAATATATTACTTTAAGCTATATGTGTTTTTGGTACCAGATTTTATTAATTTTACATGTGAATTCTCATTATTCTAGTGAAGGACCATACATTGAAGTTATAAAGAATTTACTGTCTGTTCATTTTCAGCCCATTGTTAAAACTGTGCCTCAGAGAGATCTGTGAAAAGCGTTCCTCCTTTGAAAATAATTACTTTCAGTACTGCGTTGCATATGGTCCCAAAGCTCACATGCTAGTGAAGGAATGTGCTAGTCCTAGCCAAACGTCATTGCTGCAAAGATTATAGAGCTATGTTATAAATCTGGAAATTTATTCTCTTAAGTTAATGTTCCCAGGAGGAGAAAAGAACACTATTTACATCATCTTAAAGAAAAAATATTTCTGCTATGTGGATCGCAGTCAAGATTTACTGCTGAAACAGCTGCTACAAAATCGGCAGTGAGCCTGCCTGAAGGATAACATTAAGAAAAGCTGTCCAGGAGTAATGAGTTTGATGAAGATAAATACAACCATATGTCTGGAATTATCAGAACATGTGGATTTTATTGTTTTGCAAAAATGAATGTCATCACTGTAATATTTTATTGCATTTGTATTAGGAGAAGAGAATTACAAATGATAATTCTATGTCATTTTTCCCTGAAAGCATTACTTTTAATATATATAGCATTATACAATGCTAATTTCATGATACCAAAGCATTAACCATTTTGACAAATTATTGCAGAAAAGCTACATATGATTTTGTGTCAGTTTTTTTTTAATTTTGGTATATATTATTAAACCATATTATATATATTATATATAGCAATATATATTATTATTGTGAGATAACGACACTACACCAGGGATAGCAGGTTTTATAATCAACTGTATTATGTTAGCTTGTTCTTTTTCTTTAAAACCATGTATGCTTTTTTGCAATTTCAGAATCTTCTTAATCATTCTAGTAATAAAACTAAATTAATTTGTAAAACAGTTTGACTTCTTTTTCATTTTATTTAGTTTTCTTATTTTTTGCATACGTTTCAATACTATTGTTTCTGAAACAAAATAAATACAGTAGAAAGGATGTTCTGTTTTTTTAATATATTGTCCCTACATGAAGTGAAGACAGATTGTGACAACTAGTGTGACTGTTCCACTGTGGTTCGCCAATGTGTAGTTCCCCAGTGAGCTGCAGGCTGAATGGATATGCTGGAATAAAGACTGCAGAACTAACTCAGAGACGCATCATTTCCTGAAAGGAGATGTAATATAAGATATGGCACCTTGCCAAGGTAAGGTACACTTCTGACTGTGTATTACAGAGCATTCCTCTCACCTGCGTTGCACAAGATTTCCATGCAAAGCAAATCACAAGGATGAACCATGGGTATGAGGTGGTACTGATACATGGGTCGTCTGTATCAAAGCATGAAGAAACCCCATGCTCCATTGAGGATAGGAGTGAAACAGAGTATTTCCATGCACCTATATGTGTAGCATGGCATCAGGGTGAAGTGCATACCTCTACTATTCCAGATGTTGTGTCATTTCCCCTGAGTTTGACACACATTTTTGCCCTGTCACTAATCAACTGTTTTCCAGCACATCACTGAGGACTGCACTCAATAATGCCAGATGTTATACTATCATACTATTTATTGTTCAGAAAATAAGTATGGATGGGAAGCCCATTTTTATATTAACTGCTTCAGTGCAATAGAGTAGAATGCAAATATTGTTCCTGACTTTATTCATTTGCTCAGTCCTTGCAATTTGCTTAATATGGAAATCTTGTGCATTGAAAGTGAAAGGCATGCACTGTAATACATAGTGGCATGTCCCTCTCAACTAATTTTCTGAATAATTGTGGACAAAGCAAAGAACATAATGGTAGGGCAAACAGAGAAAAGCAATGAGTAGCTGATCATACTCACTATTTATTTAATTATTTGTTGGCCTACCTAACATTCGTAGCCAGGAAGACCTTGAGCAAGTCACTTAACCAGCTTTGAAACAATTGGGGATTTGGGCTAGACCCATTAATGTTGTGTCTTTTGGCTTTTCCCGGTTAGGGGTCACCACAGTGGAACTCCAGTCCGCTAATGATTAGCAGTTGATTTTTACGTGCTGAGTTGCCGGCCCTAACGCACAACCTTCAACAAAGGTACGCCCATTCACGCATGTCTCCACAGTAGACGCTCTAGCTGAGAAACGAACGGGACAACGTCTTGCTGTGAGGTAACAATGCTACCGCAGCACCACCACCGTGGATGGGCAAGACCCATTAATGGTCTCCTGAAATGCCTGCCTCATAATAACCTATATATTGTACTGAGGTGAATAGTATCTTATTTTCTTCTATCAGAATAGATTTTTTAGTGTTGCATACTGTCTTGTGCTCTGATTTCTAAGTCTGCCTTAACTATGGCACCCATACCTGCATGACTGTGACATTTTAAGCATACTGTACTATGCTTCGGATATATTACATTATGTTGCCTTGCATCATACTCTACTGTTATACTGAGGTATATTGTACTCAGTTACACAGTATCTTGCACTGTGTTGTACACTATAATATAATACTATTTTATACTGTACTCTTTTGTGCAGTATCTTGAATTTCATCATTAAACCCAGTTTTATACCTACCATAACTGTGGCACTCATGCCAACAGTGTTTGCTGGTTTGACATAACATATCATGCTCAATAATATCCTGTATTTTGCTGAGAAGCCCAGCAGAAATGTAGCATCCTTGCCTGCAATATTCTGTCAGTGTACATAATTGTCCAAATCCCTTCTAATATATCTTTTTTGCTGTAAGGCTATCCCATTTTCGTATAACAGTCAAGTTGCTTCTCACAGTCATAGGGGTGTAGTATTATAATCTCCATCACCACTCCTCACAGAGCCATAGTGTTATAATATCTATCTACAGCCCTCTCACAGTCATAGGGATGTAGTGTTATAATATCCCTCTATACCCCTCTTACAGTCATAGGGGTGTAGTTGTTATAACATCCATCTACATCCCTGTCACAATCATAGGGTGTAGTGTATTAACATCCTTCTACATCCTTCTCACAGTCATATGGGAGTAGTGTTATAATATCCACCTACACCCATCTCACAGTCATATGGGTGTAGTGTTATAATATCCACCTACACCCCTGTCACAGCCATAGGGGTGTAGTGTTATAATATCCATCTACACTTCTCTCACAGTCATAGGAGTGTAGTGTTATACTATTCATCTACACCCCTTTCACAGTCACAGGGGTGTAGTGTTATAATATCAAACTACATAACTGTAGCCTCCACTTCTGACATGTTTACAACAGTGTGGTTACAGCCTGCCCTTACTTCATCTGTTTCCCACCTGCTAGCACTGGGCAGCCTGAGGTGAAGCAGTACAGCAAGTGCTTCTTCCTTACTGACAACCCCTTATTGCCACCTATCAAAGAATCCACTTGTGTGAGGTAGAAATACTGATACAAACTGCAGGCAAACCTCTCACATAACATGGTTGCCAGTAAACAGCACACTTCCACCCCCTGCAACCTATCTGAAACACTAAACCCACACATGCAGATGTACTGAAGAAATTCATAGACAATGCACTGTCTGACACAGACCTCAGCTGCTAGCCTGTAGCTCACTCAACACACAAACATCTCTACCCACTACATCCTCCCCAAAGAAGAGTCACCTGAGCTGAATACCTAAGTCAGTAAGTTTACTAGCACATGCAGCCACCCACAGCATTATTCTAACAACAGGTGACTCAATCCTGAGACATGCTGATGTCCCACTTTCTAGTCAGGGTAAAGACAGAATGGCAGCAGTCTTTCTGGTGCTAAGGTTTGTGAAATCTCTAATGCCCTCAGGTCACCTCAGTACAACTACACTGACAATATGGCATACCTCTCATTCTTACAGCAAAAAATCTGGACAAAGCTATAAATAAAAGTGGGACAAAGGCCCAAAAATAGGGACAATTTTTAAATATTGCTCTTAGAAACTTAGAAAGTTGATAGAATAATAGGTTTTGCATTCGCATGATTTTTCTGAAGGCTATAAAGTCTGAAACTCAAATGTCTGTCATTATTTTCATTTCCACTAATTTGCCAGAAAATCACAATTTTATAAAAGACAGACCAAACATATGAGGCATAAATCTGGACATTCTGTGAAAATCTGTACGTTGAGAGGTATGAATGGCTATTGTCACATGGGAGTTAATGCTCTTAAAAGTGAAGCGTCGGGGTGATGATGAGAGATATGGTTGAGTTCTCTATTTATGTGATGGAGATTGGAAAAAATGTAATCTGGAGCAGCATCTTGCCCTCACCATGAATGATTCCACAACGCAAGCAAAAAAAATCTTTATGAATCGGCTGTCTAATTGATGTCATTCAAAAGGGATCTGATTTATGTTAGCATGAAAGGTGATAGCCAACAGGCCTAACAGCTTTACCAGGGTCATCCTGCATCTCTCTGTTCAAGGCATCTGTATATTGGCTAAGAGATTTGACACCCTACAAAGCAGTTTTAGGCAGAGTCAGGCTGACCTTTCAGATTAGCAAATACAAATTAGACCTCTATCAACTTGGCACTTTTCAGCACTAGAAGTCCAAACAAGAAAATGGCCAATGCTGACCACAGAGAGTAAAGTATCTGCATAATTAATGAAAATTCATTATAATGTTGTAAAGCTTATCATTTTCTTTTATTCATTCAGACACTCTGGCAAGGGTGGGGAGCATATATGTTTTCTTCAACAATACATTACTTCATGTCAAATTCAGCCTAATAATTGTATGGAACTTCTGGACATCCAAATTTCACTAAACAAGCCCAGTTGCTGTGTCTTTGCCATCTATTTAAAACATTCTGTGTCTTCTGCTGACCATAATACTTTATTCCACCAATAAGAATCCTTAACTATAGCACCCAGTGCAACTATTATGGGTGACATCAATTATTCATCCAAAAACTGGAAAACATACACCATAAACAACAAATATACACAGCGTTTTTTTTGACTTATCAACACCAGTTCCTTTGAGTAAATAGTGCCCTCCTCCACTACAGGTCCAAATCTCCTCCCCTTGTTTTTACTAACACAGCACCTATCTAATCAACTTCCAGTGTCTCCCCCCTGCAAAATTAAGTCAGAATAAGAAGACATCATTTTCCCTAAACCAAAGATTACATCCAATCCTACAATATCCAAAGATTTTTAGGTGCATAGGTTCATAGGTATATACTAGGCTGGTGACCACCAGGGCCTTTATAGGCCTAGCCACGCAACCCAAACAGATTGCATCCTCTGGTAACATGTGGGTTTTAACTGGGGAGGGTATGTTTGTTAGCAGGGGTATGTTAGGTAGGAGGTTGCTAAAAGATTATGTGGGGGTTATGCTAGTTAGGGAATGTTCACTGTCAGTCTCTGTCCATTAGATACATGGGGCTAGCCCGGAGACAAATTTATGATTACCCATCCAATGTTTGTTAGGGACTATTTACTGTCATCCTCTGTCTATAAGAGACATGGGGCCAGCCAAGTGATGAATTTTCAATTTCCCATCCAATAGTCAAGGGTATGTTTGAATATGATTAGGGATGGACTCTGTTTCACATGGATGGGGAGCCTTTGAGTCACATATCTGTCTCACCAGCATGTTATAGTCATGTCGCAAACAAAGTTCAAATCCCTGGATCTACTTTTTCCTGGTGCTACTCATTTTGCAGATGTGCAAAAGCTCAATCAGAGCTGGATCTGAGGATGCTTTATATGCCAAGCACAGATCACCACAAAACAACCTGTAGGATATCAAGTATAGAGACAGGGCTCTAAGGCAATCGATATAGGACACTATGTTAATACCGTAGATTTGTTTGGTGAGAAACATCTGTGGGCATTCCAGTTGTTGTATATGCCTGGTTAGGTACATGCAGAAGTGGGCATTGTACTCAATGACAGGTCTGGTATGGGATGAGCAGTGTGGCACTATAACTTCCTTGGACCTGGTTTGCATACTATTACTTATTAGTTCGGTGACATAGAATAATTTTCTTATTACCTTGGCTACATGTTGGTCAAAGACCAGATTACTGACTACATATTTTTCAAGATCTCTACCTACTGGGTCAACTCTTAGAGGTGCCTTATAAATGGAATAATTTGCCTGGGTATATATTTTCTTAAATGGCTCTTGTTTGCATTGAGTTTTAATCCATGGCTTTGGCACCAGTCATTTGTCTGTGTTAGACCCTCTTGCAGGACTTTAGTGTCATGGGAGGAATATATGATAGCTCCCAGTTTACAGTCATCTGCGAACTTGGTGAGTCAGAGACCCTTGACATATTAGCCTTGACCTCTGAGAAGTAGATGGCAAACAGCAATGGGCCCAGCATGGAGCACTGTGGAATGCCACTGATGACCTGCCTCTTGGTGGAGATGGTCTCACCAATCCTGACTTCTTGGGTCCAATCTGTAAGCAAGCTGGCAGTCTAGCAAGTTGTGTTGGGATTTATGGTTAATCTGATGAGTATACTAGCAATGCCTGAGATGGGTATTGTGTTGAATGCCTTAACCAGGTCTAGGTAGGTGGTATGCACCATTTTCTCCTCATCCACTGCCTTGATTACCTTCTCAAAGAAGTCTACCAGGTTAAGAATGACCTTCCTTTGACAAAACAAAACTGGGATAGGTCCATTGTCTGTAGGTTGTCAATGTCTTGTTGGTCATTTCCATGATAATTCATTCCATGAATATGGCTTTGTATATTAGACTAGTCAGACTAATGAGTCTGTAGTTTCTTGGGTTGGTTGATGGTCCACCCTTGTGAAAGGGGGATAACTGCTACTGTCCTCCATTCATTTGGTACATAGCTTGTTTTGAGGCTGTAATTGAAATGTGACTCAAGTGGTCCTGATTGGTCATTTTTCAAGCTATTTAAGAGGCAATGTGGGAAATTGTTCAGCCCCCAATGAGACTGGGTTTTTACCCTTAGTGAGCACCACTTTGACCTACTCCCTGCTGATAGTTGGGGGGTATGCTGATAGTGATTTCACAAGGGGTAGTGGGAGGTGTTGGGGTGTAATGTGTGAGTTGAATTTGTTGGTCAGCAGATTCACTTGGCTCAGTGAAGGTGGTGTAATTTACCACCAGTTCTGCATACTAACTACTTGTTACCTTTGAGGATTTAGGCATAGCTGTAGAAGGCCTTCTGGTTGTCTTTAACCTGAGAAGCTATCATCACCTGAAATTTGGCTTTGCTGGCTTTAATTTGTTCTCTTAGTTTCCTATTTAGTTGTATTAATGAGTTCTTGTCATACATACATACATAGATACATACATACATACATACATACAAATATTTCAAGCACGGCATTAAAAGCCCTTCTAGCCTGCCAATATACCAAAACACTTGTTCCCATAATGTGTCCAGGCTGTTCTTAAAAATATCTAAACTATGTACTTGCTTTAATATAATTTGGTAGTCTGTTCCATGCATCAGATACTCTGTCAGAGAACCAATTAGTGCACTTTTCATTCCTATAGAATCTTCTACATAGGTTATCTGAGGATTGTCTAGTACTTTTTGTTAACCCCAAACATTACCAGAGCTAGTTGTCCCTAAAGGGTCTATATCAGTCCGTCAAAACGGCTGACGATCGAACACAACACTGATTATCGCAAAGCCGCGGAACGCTGAATTCTTTCACAGGGAAAGAATTCGGTGGGCCGTTTCTGTGGCTTTGTGATTATCAGGACTGTGGTGGGAAGTTAAGGGTCGGGTTCAGGTAAGTGTGCAATTGTGTGGACGTTAGGGTTAGGGCATGGGTTAGGTGAGTTAGGGTTAGGGCCCAAGTGAGGTGGGTGTGCGATCATGACAGACTTTAGGGTTAGGGTGGGATGGGTGAGTTAGGGTTAGGGAGCAGGTCAGGTGAGTGTGCAATAGTGATGGACCTTAGGGTTAGGGTTTGGGTTAAGGTAAGTGGATAGATAGTAGTGTATGTATAGTTTAGTGTAGAGATTTTAAGTGTTTGTGTGTGGATTGCTGTTTTCTTGGTGTGCTTGTGTTGTGTGTGTGTTTCTTGGAACAGCGATTTTTTTCCCTGGGAAAAAAAATCGCTGTTCTAAGACTTCGATGTTTTTGTACTTCGTGGTTAGAAGTTGTAATCAATTTACCCAATTTCAGGTCGTCAGCATATAGACTGTAATACACCTCATATGAAAAAGTAAGGTCTGAAAGATACATTCTAAACAAGTAAGGGCCTAGGACAGAGCCCTGTGGGACACCCTGAGTGTAACCAAGGATTTCACCGGTCCAGTTGGTGTATGATACTTGCCATGTCCTATTTGTAAGGCATGCAGCTATCCATCTTATCAAGACTACATCAATGCCTTGTTGTACTAATTTATTTATCAATGTTTTGTGTATGACCCTGTCAAATGCTGAAGTTCAATCTATATAAATTACATCACAGCACAATTTTTTCATTCATAGCTGTTATTATATTGTTATAGAACATCATGTTACAGGTGGTAATAGATCTATTTTCAACATATGTATGCTAATATATAGTTTCAAGTCCCAACCTATCCAGTTCTGACAATAACTTATGCAATATTACCTTCTCCATATTTTTTCCACAACATTAAAGTAGACTTAAGGGTCTATATGATTCTGGATTTGTCCTATTCCTCTTTCCCTTAAAGACAGGTTTAATAAGTGCATGTCTCCAATCTTGGGAAATCTCCCCATATTTATATAACCTAGTGAATAATAGATATAATGGTAGCGTAAGTTCTTGCTGAAGTGTTCTCAAGTCTTTCAGCTTTTTCCCGGTTAGAGGTTGCCACAGCAGAACTCCAGTCCACTAATGATTGGCAGTGGATTTTTACAATGCCAAGGTGCCAGCCTGATGCCCAACCTTCAAAGAAGGCACACCCATTCATGCCCGCACCTACCTGCATGTCTTTTTAAATGTCACTCAGCCATGGGGAGGACATGCAGACTCCACACAGAAGGCACTCCAGCCGAAAATCAAACAGGAGAACCTCTTGCTGTGAGGTGACAACGCTAACCGCTACACCGGTGTTCTCAGGTCATTGTTACTAATTCCGTCTCCCCCCTGCACTTTGTTTGGATCCAGTTTGCATAGTTCTTTTTCAATATAATCTAATTTGATTCCAGTATCTGGGTTACCTGGATGTCACTAGGACAACTTATCACCCCTTTTGTGGAGCCAAACTGTTTTGCATAAGATTTTGTAAATATATCTATAATCTGTTGTGTCTGAGAATACATTTTAAAATCTGCACACAGTTTATCATTTTGTGTATCTTTACTCCTTCCACATCTTATGTATTTATAAAAAGATTTCCTATTATGCTCAATATCATTATATACATTTTCTTTAATTTTTTCTTGATCTTGTCTAACACTATGTTTAATTTGTTTGTTCAGTTTGTTTATTTCAATTTTCAAAGTTGTAGTTCGACCTCTCTTCCATTTCTGATATTTTTTGTCTCTCAGTTTAATTAGATATTTTGTTCTTACAGAAATATACCCCCCCCCCCCAATGTTGCATGCCTAGATCCTGATGTTAAACTTTGTTTTTACTTTTTGTACTCAATTTCTCTTCCAAAACTTTACACATTCCATCTGCAATTTTTCCACTGAACACCTCAATCCAGTTAGTTTTACATAGTAACTGTTTTGCTTCCCTATAATCTGTAATTAATCTTCTGTGCATTGGCTTAGATTTTAGTTTGGCAGAATTATCTAGCAACAGATTAATCTTTATAACCCCATGACCACTGCACATCAATGGTGGTAAAACTTGACTTGAAGTTACAGTAATTTCCTTGGGAACACAAACAATATCTAGTATATTCCGTCCCCTGGTAGTTTTTTTTTACAATCTGAAGCAATTGTTGTTCCTGAATATACTCTGTGAATAATTCCTTTACCAACGTTGTTGAATCAATATTATTCCAGTCTGTTTCTGGTAAATTAAAGTCCCCAGCTAATATTATTCTTCCCTCCTGTGTTTCATGTAAGAAATGTATGAATTCCTCAAGCTCATCTGCACTTGACTTTGGGGGTCTATACACTCCAACAATTGTTATATGTTCCAGGGTTGTCTTTATTGTCAGTTACACAGTCTATAGTATTGGTGTTATCACTGAACATGTAATAATCACAGGTCTCATAGCTATCTTTAATCTCTATCATAAGACCTCCACCTGATTTTTTGTTAGAATGTCCGTTACAGTAAAAACAGTTGCTCTTTCTTACTTTGGCCATAACATTTTCCTTTTGTTAAGACCCTGTTAATATTAGGATTCCAACAGTACAGTTTTTTTTTGGGGGGGGGGGGGGATTGGGCTTACTTCTGGCAAGTAAAACAGCCTCTATGCAGCCACTTACATATTTGTACAGTGTTTCTGTGAATAATAATAGGCTTTTGTGAGCTCGGGGTTAGGTAGGGCATTAGATTTTGACAAACTATCACTTAATAGGATGTAGTTTAGTTTAGAATAGTTTCTAACCATAACAGGTTTTGCTGGGTTTTCCAAGTTGATTTTTATTTTGAATGAGACAGCTTTACAATCTGACCTCACCAGTGAGGAAGTGACTGGGGGGGGGGGGGGGGTGCAGCACTCTCATATCACTGAGAACAAGGTCCAATATGCTTGAACCTCTGGTTGAAGTGCTAACTAACTCATCAAGGGTATTTGTACTAATAAAGTCCAGGAAACATTGTGCCTGAAAGTTGGTGGCAGTGCATGTTTCCCAGTCTGTAGAGGGCTAGTTGAAGTCTCACATGAATGGAGTGCTTGGTTGGATACAGAGTGCCTCGAATCAGTTTAGAAAGAGTTGTGAGATTCTTGATACATAGATGGTAACCAATAGCTTGCTGTGATATTGTAATGAACTCTTTCAAGGATGATTTGTACCTGGATGAACTCCAGGGTATCATCCTCTTTAACAAACCTTGAAGTATACTTGTAGATAATGTGGACTGAGCCACATCCACATTTAGTCCCTGTCTGTGTTTCTGATTTTATTTTTATGTATGTATTTATTTATTTATTTATTTACTTACTATTTGCTCCATGGGACCAGAACATGTATCCACAAAGCGTTTACTATTTTACAGCTTAAAAAATGTAAATATCCAACTGGTTACTGTTGTAAAAGAATCAAACAGGTTTAGCGCTTTTGTCTTTCAAGTGAATGACATCATCAGAACCACTGCATTTGAAACAGCTAGGCTTTTATATCCAAAACCACACCCTTAATTAAGAACAAACCATCAAGTAAAGTCTTGCATTTAAAGCTAAGTACTCAGCTAACATTCACATTGTGTGTTGTAAATCGTTAGAGAATGAATACATCATAAATAAAATAAATAAAAATAATATACAAATATACAGACTGTGCTTGTAGAAACCATACTACAAGAACAACGAACAAATGTTTTCTAAGATACATTGTATCAACTTATATTTGGACAATTTATATTTTAATTGACCTTCTTTTAACACACTGGCAATTGAGACTGTTTGTTTAAGCCTGGTGGAACAGTGGCATTAAATATCAACTGCCAAAGCATTTCTTTATGTAGCAAGTTGTTCTTCCAGTCCCCACAGTACGCTGCCAAATCAATTTGTTCTACAGCAAAGAACATAAATTTATCAAACCCCACACATGTGACTGAGTGCCTGACTAAATCAGCATCTATATCACATTATCGAAATTTTACTACATCGAATCAATAAAGGTCGAACTTTATTGATCGAAGTAATAAAATATTGAATAACGTAAAAAAATAAATAAATAAATCAATAAAAAAAACTAACTAGTGTAGGATGGGGAGCAAGACCCCATGCACCCCTCATACCCCCCTACTTAAATCTACCAACTCCAAGACCGCACTACATTGAGCTTAACGGACATCTCCCCATTATGATTTCCATTTACTTGCACGATGTTCTGAGCTTTCGACATTGTCGTGCCGACAATATCGTATTTGATATTGTCAGCTTATGACAACATGAACTAGACCCCTAAATCACTCTTGTTGTCATTTTTCACTGGATGCTAAAAACATGCTGGTAAATACGCTTATTAAAAAAGTTACTGGTTTTGCCAATATAGAAAGCTTGGCATTGTGTGCACACAGCAAAATAAATCACTATCTCCGTGAAACAATTAAACCTACCTCCCTTGGCATAATCCCTGACTTTGTCATATAGCCACCCTTCATAGTGTCATTCAACAGAGGCACATTGATTACATCTTCCACATATGGAATTTTTAGGGAAATTGTCCATCCTACATATAGGTTTATTTTCCAAAAGACTTTTAAAATTACTCCGTCTTTTAAAGGTGAAAGTAGGCTTGACCTCATTAAATCTCTGTGTAGCCTCATTACTACTTATAATAAACCAATTTTTCAAAATGATCTTTTGTATTTCCTTGGCATCAAGTGAGTAATGAAAAAACATGTTAGTACTTACGTCAAGGGATGGCTTGCTGTGAGCAACAACATCTGGGTTATTGTTATTCCCATGTTTGAAAATGGAACCATATAAACCATTTCATTCACACCACACCTGAGCTGTCATCTCATCCACCAGGGCACTAGGGTAATTACGTTCCAAGAACATTCTTTTCAAAACAGTAAATTCTTTTTGGCACCTATTGTCATTCGATGTCAATCTAGATACCCTAATAAATGCCCTTTTTTGGTGGTATGGGTGGCAGCTAGAATAAAATAAGAAAATAAAATAAGAAAGAATTACAATACGTAGGCTTTCTAAATATTCCTGTTTCCAACATACCATCTGATGAACGTTGAATTTTAATATTCAAAAATGCAATTTCATTGGCATTAACATGGTATGTAAAATCCAGAAACTCTGTGCTATGTTGTATCAACCCCAACAATTCATTGAATTGGTCAATACTACCTTGCCACAAAAATAACAGGTCATCCAAATATTTATAATATGCTTTGCAAAGCTTAAAAAGTAGAAACTTAAAGACATTCATTCTCAACTTAACAAAACACCATTTGCAAACAGAGGGGCATAAATAGCCCCCATGGCCACTCCAGAACACTGTTTATAATATTCATTACCAAAAGCCAGGAAGTTGTTGGACCTAGAGCAGGAGATATTATCAAAGGCTGTGTATTCCAGCTCTATAGGCACTGTTAGAGTTACATCTTATAAACATTTCAACATATACAGTTTTACTGAGCTTGCAGCAGAGCCTGTACATCATACTCTTTTTAAAAGGGTTCAACTTTGTGCCCTCATGTAGGGCTAATATTGAGCATATGATTTTAGACGCTCTTTATGAGAAATTTAAATCTGGATATCTTGTATGGCACGAATGATGATAGCGGGGGGGGGCTTGTAATGACAATTTTAACATGAAAAGTGTCATTAATCTGCCATTGCACCCTGTTGTTTACACTTTTGAACAGATTTGTGTAAAGGAGATTAGAGACTCACTACAACAAAGGTGCCAACATCATTATTATAATTTGTCATCTCATGAAAAGGACATTTTAACATCTACTACACAAGGTGTAGACATTAGATGCATGCGTTCTGATAAAGGTAGAGGACTTGTAATTATGTGCAATCTTGACTATCAGGGGAGAATGCTCAACTTGTTATGTGACAATGTTGTTTATAATGTTGTTTCATTAAATGAGATAAATATAACCTATAGGGCTGTTAGAATAGCATTGGAAGAGCTTTTTCTGCTTGCGCAGCTACCACAAGACTTATATGAGTGCAGGACCCTGTTATCCCGAGAATTTTTGGCATCCTGAAGTTACAATCTAATATTAGGGATCCACCTTTATGACCCATTGTGGCTTCAGCAGGATCCATCTCTGAGCCACTGGCCATATTTGTGGACATAAAACTTAAAAATGTGTTTAAACCTTTTGGACACATCATTCATGATTCATGGGATTTGTTGGACAAAGTAAATCAGGTTGATCATGATTTATATTATTTTATTACTTATGACATCAAAAGTTTATTTTCTGCCATCCCACAAGAACAAGGTCTGTTATGGTTTGATGAGGTAGTTAAACTTTATGGGGGATTGACTGAAAATGATGAAAATTTAATACATGATTTTATGGAAATAATTTTGTCCAACAATTTCCTGGTTTTTGGTAATGAATATTATAAACAGTGATCTGGAGTGGCCATGGGGATATGTGTGCCTTTCTGTTTGCAAATGGTGTTTTGTTAATGTGGGAATTAATGTATTTGTTTAAGTTACAACATTTTAAGCTTTGCAAAGCATATTATAGATATTTGGATGACCTGTTAATGTTGTAGCAAGGTAGTATTGACCAATTCAATGAATTGTTGGGGCTGATGCAACATAGCACTGAGTTTCTGGATTTTACATTCCATGTTAATGCCATATAAATTGCATATTTGGATATTAAAATTCAATGTTCACCAGATGGTACTCTGGAACACCTTGGACGGGGAGGAGTATTTGGAAGTTGCAAGCCCATGAGCCCCCAAATGGAAACAGTGGGACAGAGGTCTCCACCCATGGGCAGTCACCACTGCACCTTCACAGCCCCAACACACTCTTATTCAAGGTGAATGTTATTGTAATTATTTCTTATTTTATTCTAGTTACCACCCACACCACCAGAAAAAGGGCATTATAAAAAGTCAATTTATTAGGGTATCTAGATTGACATCAAATGACAATGGGTGCCAAGAATAATTTACTGTTTTGAAAACAATGTTCTTGGAACTTAAGTGCCCTAGTGCCCTGGTGGATGAGAATGGTTTATATGGTTCCATTTTCAAACATGGGTATAAGAATAACCCAGATGTTGTTGCTCACAACAACCAGTCCCTCGATGTAAGTACTAACATGGGGTTTCATTCCTCACTCGATGCTAAGGAAATACAAAAGATCATTTGGAAAAATTGGTTTATTATAAATAGTAATGAGGCTACACAGAGATTTAATGAGGTCAAGCCTACTTTCACCTTTAAAAGATGGAGTAATTTTAAAAGTATTTTGGAAAATGAACCTATATGTAGAATGGACAATTTCCCTAAAAATTCCAGATGTGGAAGATGTAATCTATGTGGCTCTGTTGAATGGCACTATGAAGAGTGGCTATATGATAAAATCACGGATTATGCCACGGGAGGTAGGTTTAATTGCTTTATGGAGAGAGTGATTTGTTTTGCTGTGTGCACACAATGCCAAGCTTTCTATATTAGCAAAATCAATAATGCTTTGAATAATCATATTTTCCAGCATGTTTATAGCATCGAGTGAAATGACAACAAAAGTGCTTTAGCCAGGCACTCGGTCACCTGTGTGGGGTTTGATAAATTTATGTTCTTTGCTGTAGAACAAATTGATTTGGCAGCATACTGTGTGGACTGGAAGAACAAGTTGTTACGTAAAGAAATGCTTTGGCAGTTGAGATTTAATGCCGCTGTGCCACCAGGCTTAAACAAAACAGTCTCAATTGCCAATGTGTTAAAAGAAAGATCAATTAAAATGTAAGCTGTCCAAATATAAGTTGATGAAATGTATGTTAGAACACGTTTGTTCATTGTTGTTGTAGTATGGTTTCTGCAAGCACAGTCTATATATTTGTATATTATTTTTATTTATTTTATTTATGATGCATTCATTCTGTAACCATTTACAACACACTCTTATTCAAGGTGAATGTTAACTGAGTATTTAGCTTTAAATGCAGGACTTGACTTGATGGTTTGTTCTTAATTAAGGGTCTGGTTTTGGATATAAAAGCCTAGCTGTTTTAAATGCAATGGTTCTGATGATGTCATTCACTTGAAAAATGAAAGCGCTAAACCTGTTTGATTTACAACAGTAACCAGTTGGATTTTTAAATTTTTTTAAGCTGAAAAATAATAAACGCTTTGTGGATACAAGTTCTGGTCCCTTGGAGCACCTGTTTTATTTTATTTTTGGAATACTTACTGGGATTGCTACCTTCTTCTTTTTACTTTATTTAACATTTGTTTACCGGGAAAGTCCGACTGGACACAGGTCCATTTTCAGTGGAGATTCAGGGAGAAATGCTCCAAAATTATAAGAATGCATAATAGTACAATAGTTGAAAATATACAGAGAATAGTGTATAGCACTAAAATACGAGCCATGCAGTACAAAAACATAATTGAATTATTTACAGATCATACAGTACAAAAAATTATTGACTTATTTTCATATGGAGACATTGCAGAATGGTTGATATAAAACTGATGCATGCATGTGCTGAACAGACGTCAGACTAGCTATAGAATATGCAATTATTTGACTAAAAAAAAGTGGTCTAAATGTTTGGAAGGCACTGTTGTCTTGCACTGCTGGAGTACTTTGTGTGGCTTTAAACCACATGTCAGTAATGACCCAGATGTCTATATTCTCCAGAGTGAGGAGAGTTTGTAGAGTGTAGAGTTTGTTGGTAAAGTTCCTAACATTGAGCAGTAGCACCTTTATATTCTTTTAGGCTTTATTTGCTATGTCGGTAGGTTTATCACTTTGGCATTGCATAAAAAATGCTCTAAGGGGTAGATAAAATTAAAGTCAAAATTTGGAAGCTAGGGTGGGAGGCAGATGCTGGCCTTCTTTGGCAAAGTAATGTGGTCTGTTGACCATACCCTCCCATGCTGACAAATACTGTACCCCTTGGAATGACACCAGAAACAAAGCCATTTATTGAAGTCAATCATCTTTTGTTCTTTTGAAAGGAAGCATAGGTTACCAAGCAAGGGTCTGCATGGACAGACAGAGTGCTATGAGTTTTGGACACTCTGTGTAATTTAGGGAGCTGATTCCTTAAGATTTTATTGCTGAAGAACATTTGGTGTTTCTTAAGTTAGGCAACATGTTTGAGTAGGTACATACCAAAGAGAGCATTATATTCAGTTATTGGCCTAAGTGGTAAGAAATAGATGTGGACAATAACTTCCTTCCTTGGAACAAAAGACGTTTCTCTTGGTGATTACTTTGGATAGCTAGAAAGTTTTTTTTAGCAATACTTGAGACATGCAGGTTAAAAGAGAGGTCACTGTCCACAAAGGTGCTCAAGTTTCCAAGGATTTTCTGCACCTGTCATCATTAGGATTTCAAATATTGGCTAAACATTGTTCTCCCCCAGAGTTTTTTTTTTCAGGCAATGCAAAACTGACAAACCTGACATAGCAAAACCCAATCCAAGGGAATCTAAAGATGTCACGTCTTATTATTCAGTGCCAGGAACCTAAACAAGAGACTCGTCTCCCTCCAGGCTGTCTTTACCCTGGAGAATGTCAACATCAGTGCAGTTACTGAGACATGGTTTAAAGCCACAGAGAACACCCTGGTATTGCAGGGCTACAATGTCTTCTATAAGAAAGTGATGCTTCTCAAGAGTTGTTTAGAGTATTTAATTGGAAATAATTGACATTTTGATAAAACATAACCAAAAAATCATTAAAGAGACAGAAACCCAGATTATGGAATTATCAGACAAAATATTTAAAGATCTCTTTTCATGATATAGAAGTAAATATGACAAGTTGAAAGCAAATATTCAGGTTTTTGAAAGTGAACAAAGGAAGAGAAAAGAAAATAAGTTTTTGAAGATTTAGAGGAGTATAACACAATTTTGGCATACATTAACAATACATCTTTACTAATGGACAATAATTCGACCAATGAGGAAGAATACAGAGGCTGATGTCAGTGTTCAATGTGAAGGAGGAGTACTTCCAAGGAATACTGTGTCAAAGAGATTGGCTAATAAGTACCAGAGATGAGCTCAGACAGGTATGTTCAGTATGTACAACCAATCAATGAAAGGAGAAGATTTTTTAGAGTTGCCCTACAGACCAGAGAAGTAGATGAACTAAAAAGAGAGAAATTAGAACTTTCAGCAGGAGTTTTAAAAGTTAAACCTAATGTCTGTGACCATATGCAGAAGATGGACATTTGCAAAGATACTGTTTTAACAGTTACAATGGAACACTTTGAAGATGTGAACAATAAGAGAAATGAGAATGAGCATTTCAAAGAAGCTTCTAAATGTAAAGTTTCTGACATTAATTTTAATTACGACAGCTTGGTGATTTCAGTTGAGAATAGAAGAAAGGTATGCCCTACTAATGAGCCAAAACAATATAAACAGTTAGTTTCGGACAGTAGTGAAAATGTTGAAGTTTTATGGGAGTTACAATAAAATGCGAGTGAATATTCATGAAGAAAAGATAATGGGGACATATATAATTCAAGTAGTTTTTCTTTTTCTGATATTGAGTTAAATGTTTTAAGGAAATAATTAATTTTTGTCCCTTCTAAGAGGGGTGAGAGTTAAAACTATTTGCAATTTTTAATTTTATATTAGAAGGTTAAATTTAAGGTATGCATTACAACAAGTAGAAAATTACAAAGTAAGTATTTTCAAAAAGAAAATTATTTTTAATTTAACAACAATGACGTTTTTAAAAATAGCTGCATAAAAGAGTTTCGTAAAGTCTTAACTGGTTCACTTACAAAAACATTTTTAATATGAGTCTAGCTGAAAAGGAAGCATTAAGCAAATTGAGTTACAAGAAAGAAGTTAGATTTATGAACACATATAAAGGGGGGGAATGGTATTTATGTACAATGAAAAGCATTATAAGAAAATGTGTGATATATTATGTAATAAGGGACGTTACAATTAATATTATGTGATAAGGGAAGTTACAATTAATATTATGTGATGAGGGAAGTTGCAAAAGAATTACTAAAAACAAGTGAATTAGGAAACCAATGAATAGACTCAGAGCTCTTGGATTTTATGTGTCAGTGTATTATAGGAGTAGAATTCTATATTTTTTAAAGTAGATCATCCTAAATTAAGATTTTTTTGGTATACCTAAAATTCATAGAAATACCCAAGACTCACCCTTCAGAGCTATATTTTCTTCCAAAAGAAGTACAACAGAATATATTAGTATCTTTTTAGATTAATTTTTTTTAAAAAAAAGATGTAGAAAACTTTCCAGCATATGTTAGGGACAGTTGGCACCTTTTCAACATTTGAGAGAAATAAAATGGGACGATGAGTTTATTTTAGCAATGATGGATGTTGTAACTCTGTATACTTCCATTCCATTAGAGCAAGGAATAGAGATGGTTAAACAGCTCGTTGGTATTAATTCTAATTTACTAGCTAGATGAATAGAGATGTTGGTGGCTTTAATTAAGATTCTATTACAAAATATATTTTTTTTAATTTTTAAAGATGAGATCTTCTAACAAACAAAGGGAATCACAATGGTAGCTAATATGACCCCAGCTTATACAAATTTGGTTATGGCAGAATGGGAGAAAGAGGTTCCCCAGGATTCAGCAAACTTCCATGCAGGAATAGCTTATTCCTGCATGGAAGGGACTATTCCTGTGCAGCATGACAGCACGCCATGCATATTCATGAAGGCACGCTGCCATGCTCTAGTACATATATGGGGATGTGTACATGCACAGGGGGCATGTCTGAGAGCATTGGTCTCACAATACACATGCCCCCTGCACACCAGAATTGCCATACAGCAATTTAAAAAGAGTGAGATCGCTCGTCAATTAGAGTAAGAAATCTGGACAAAGCCATAAAAAAGTGTTACAAGGTGACAACTTTTAAATATTGCTATTGCAAACTTAGAAAGATGATAGAATAACAGGTTTTGCATTAGCATGAATTTTCTGAAGGATATGAAGTCTAAAACGCAAATGTTGGTCATTATTTTCAAACTTCAATCTTTAATGATGTGCCAGAAAGCCACAAGTTTATGAAAAGTTGACCAAGAATATAAGGCAAAAATCCAGACATACTGTAAAAAGTTATATGTCTTCAACATTTGCAAAGCACAGCCCCCAACAAATAAATTGTTTTTCTTTTTCACATCTGCAATAAAGTTTAAGTGTAGCTGCACAGGTGTGTCCATTGCTTAGCTATGTTTAGCTCAGCTTAAACGGCACAAGACGTTAAATAGCAATAGACATCCAAAATAAGCAGTAGTGCAATAGTGTAGTGGTTACAGCATACACTTTGCATGTAGTCATTCACGGGTTGAACCTCACAAAAGTCATTTCTATATGAAATCAGTTATGTATTAAGTAACTTACATTTCTCAACCAGAGTAGTGCAGTAGGCCCAGATGTGAAGTGTCAGTGTATTGAAGTTGCAAAACCCCCATAGAAACACAAGTGTCCCATAGATGTAGTCACACAAAATGTAATGTCAGAAAAGCACATAAGGGGATGTTATGGAAGGTCAACATACATATCATAAGCTATCCTAAATGATGAATGAAACCCACTATCATGATAGTCCAAAAACTGAAAGGTGAACAATGCTAAGTTATGCTTAGCTAAGCTGAGGAACTGTAAGCATTGCTGAAATGTGAATGCTAAGCAATAATTACTGTAGCTAAGTAGATTTGTTCACTGAAAAGCTTTGCTTAGCAGCTACCTCTTTAAGCAGTGCCCACCTTAGCTAAGCAGGTGTGCCCAGAGCTTAGCTTAGCTCAGCATTTTCAAAATCATCCAATCATGGCAAAGTGTGGCAAATCAGCCTTATTTAAATCTCATGGAATGCAGACCATAACCAGTTGTAGCTCCTCACTACAGACACCATGGCTGGAGTTGGAGAGGATGTTCACTTTCGGGTGCAACGCTGGGACATCCAGGAGTCCAGGGTCATGTTCAGACTCCTTGTGCAAAACCATGAAGTGAGACTGTTGCAGGGCCAGTACCCGAGCTTGGAGTACAAAGCAGAGGCCTGGGACTGTCTTGCATATGACCTCACCAGTGCTACTGGTATCTCTCAGACTGGTGAGCTAGTCCGGCATCATTATGCTGATCTGAAGTGGATGAAGACTGCTTACAACTGCTTTAATCACCCTGCCTGCATCAGCTACTGTTCTGCCCAGTAACAAAAAAAAACAGCCCTTCCAAGTCTCAAACCCAGGACCTGGTATAGCAATGTACTACTACACCATCTGAGTTATACAAATATCTGTTGATTTTTCAAATATATCATTTAGTACAGGTACTGAAGTGAAGTGAAAAAAACTGCATTTACTAATTGAAATGTTATATCTAATTATACACATATAGAATAACTATGGTGAGATAAATATGGGAAGGTGTATAACACACATATATACATATAAAAAGGATTCTAAATATACATATGTACATATATATATATATATATATATATATATATATATATATATATATATATGTACACACACACATACACACACACACACACACACACACACACACACAAACTTAGTGGAGTCATACCTCAGCACCATACAACTCCACCTCTCAGTGCAGGGGGCATAATATGTAAGTATTTCATTTATAAATGTAGAATGTTGCTACAGTAACAGGCTTTGTGTCAGCATACATGTCATAAGGGAAGGCAGTTATGACATTTAAATGTACACCATCACTTACTGAGAGACATCCTAACATCATCACAGTGCAGTACTACACAAACCACAGGAATGAGTCTGTGGAGTAGACCACAAATATGAGCAATAAACCTGGACAGTCTGAAACAATCTGGTCAGTCAAGAGGTATACATACAACCTCTTAGTGCAATAAAGCAGGACCAAACGTGACAAAGGGGGGGTTAAAGCCATGAAAATGGGGATATATTACAAATACTGAAGTAGATAAGCTGACACAGTTGATGCAGTCACACCCTCCTGTTTTTTCTAATATATCAGAACTGGAAGAGCACCATTCTCAAGCCCACTTACTTCCCACTAGTTAGTGGTGTACATCTACACATCATCCCACTGATTTGTCAGAAATACACAACACCTATGGCGGCCAGACAACAGTACATCTGACAAATATCTGGACATAACATCACACTAGTGCAAGTACACTCAGCTGCTAGGCATGTCACCAAGCACTGTGTAAACTACAGGCAGACTGACACAACAGCAACACACAAGTTTTGCTATGGGGGAAACACACATTTAATTGCAGATATAGATGGCAAGGAATGTAACAGCACAGAGTAACAGACACCAGTGTGAAAGTGCATACCCACAACCAATCACACAATAGTCACAGTGACATACTGGTAAGCCAAATTAATAGTACAGTATAAGGACTGTGTGTGCAAAACCATCATCATGTTTGCCACTCACACACTACCCCCACATATACTGGCTCAATTCACAGTGTAGTCTGATGCTTGACTGTGGTATGGGACATGTCTCAGTGTGGCCCTACAAACATATAAGTTGATAGGTTACCAGAAACTGGAGCAGCATGCAACGTCAGATAGAACAGGACCAAGAACACTGACATCTACCCCAGTCTGTACAAAGGCCAAATAATATATTCACAGTACACTGCTGCACAATACTGACACTCTGTCAACAATCGTCATAAGTACACAGACCTCACTACTGTACAGACTCCAAAAGAATGCCCAGGTTTGGTCCTCAAATATAAGGCCTCCTATACATAACATGTCTGCCAGTCTGATATATCACTGAGTTGATATCAGGAATGAAGTCATTAAATAATGATATACTGTACATATCCACCTCTTACTGCATGACGTATGGAGAAAGGGCGACAGACATGGGGGACAGAGGCACAAACACAGGGGCATTAGTGACATATTGCTGTTATAAACTGAGAAAACTGCTGGTGTAAAAGGGTTTGTTGTAACATATCTCCCCTGAGGGATATGAAGTCAGAAACACACGTGGATGTTACCATTTACTGACTGCAATCCTCAGAGTATGCTACTCAATGTATAAAGACAAAATGTAAGACACCAAACTCTGGCCAGTCTGATAATAGCCCTACAGATGAGAGTTATGTCAACCACATAACACCATAATGTCAGACTTTAAATCATACACAGCCATATCCGCACAAAGCATATTCCTGCATGGAAGGACCGTTCCCATGCGACATGGCAGCATGCCATGCATATGTATGAAGGTGCACTGCCATGCTCTAAAATGGACACAGTTCTGTGTGTGAGCACAGAGGGCGTAAATATGTCCCCTGTGCTCAGAAAGTGCTGTAAGGCACTTCCAAAGCCGTACTTGCATAATATTAAAGCTTAGCTCTAATATTATGCCAGTATTTCAGAGTCCGCAGACAATGAAATGCAAAATAAAGCATTTCAGTGTCCACAAACACTGAAAAAAAATGGTAGTAGGAAAACAATAGAGGGGGTGTGTCACACCCTCTGTGACACACCCCTTGTATTGCTAAAGCGCCGTGCGGCACGTCTGCAGTCTGCAGAAGCAAGAAATGTGTGCAAATGCACACATAACAGGGTATAAATCCCCCAAGTGTACACAAGCACAACACGAGCCCCACAAAATACATAAAGCTTATAATGTACATGTCATGCATCAGCATGAAACATGCACAGAATCTTGAAAGCCCAATCATTGCAGTATGTCACAAACACAGTCCCAAGTAGTTGTCACAACACCACAATACACACCCCATAACCTACAGAAAATAATAATAATATATCCTTGCATATAATGCCCTAAGGGATGTTTAAGTGTAGCTAAGTGGGTGTGTACATTACAGCTTAAATATCCCATAGGAGTTAAATGAAAATAGATAAGGAAAATGTCCAAGCCATGATAGTGTAGTGGTTAGAGTTACAGCTGTACATGCAGTTATGTAGGGTTCGAGTTCCAAGACAGGCAATTTATTTTATCATGAGAAACTAGTGTTAAAATTATTGTAGTAAACATAAATTATGTAGCAATTATTTTTTGTCAACCAGGGTAAAGTAGCAGTTCCAAAAGTGAGATGTCAGTGTATAAAAGCTGTAAAACCCCCATATAAATACACATGCCCCATACAGTATAGTCAGACAAGAATATAATGTAATGAAAGCACACAGGGAGATGTCATGGAAGGTAAATGTAAAAGTATAAATGCGTATGTAAATATTTAATTTTATATCATACAATGACTGGTCATTAACATACAGAAATTAGTATGCTAATTGGCCAGCCCAAACAGAGTGCCCATTGTAACTCTGAGAGTATGCAAATGGAAAAATGTCCAGATGCCTGGACTATTTCCATTTGTATATCACTTGTGTGTATTTCCAGTCTGCAGAGATAGCAATGGGAAAATGAAGATCTCTGCTCTATTTTGAACATATCTCCCTATGTGTGACGAGTTGAAGAACTTGTATAACATAGCAAGATATCATAAAAAATGCAATGGAAATCTTCCTCTCAACAGGGAAAGATCTCTGTTGCCTCTTTAATATATCTCACTATGTTATACGAGTTCATCACCTCATATAACATACCGAGATCCCCCTATCGCTGTCGCTACCTCTGCACAGCACTGATGTACTGCGTAAGTGTGGGAACATGTCCCTTACACATGTGCAGTAGATCAGAACTGGCCCATGATACAGGAAAACTGTGGAAGGGCAGCATGGAGGCATGATACAATGGCATTATTTAAGAAAGGTAAGTATTGTTTACTTAAATAATGTTATCGTATAATAGCAATAACCCATGGCTGGGTGTGGGGAATGCTGGACTTACCCATGGTTGGCATTGTATGGTCATGAGGGCATTGCCTTCATGACCAAACCACACCAACTGTGGGTAAATCCAGCATTACCCACACCCAGCTGTGGGATATTGCTTAAATATAACATTATACGTATGATATGCATAAACGTGCCTTAATCAGATTGTATTCCTCGGACCTTGTTCTGCCCAGTAACACAATAGTCAGCCTTGCCAAGTTTCAAACCCAGACCACTTTTCTCAACAATCACACCAACATACTACTATACCTTCTGATCTGTGAAACATTGTAGTGCTTTAACGAACATAACCTGCAATCCGATCATTTAACATTAATAAATAAATAAATAAATAAATAAACAGCAGCCCCAAGTGTTGAACCTATGACCCTGAACATTTTAATCAGAAGAACATATTAGTACACCAGCTAAGCTGTAGGAGGTACTGTTGGTTTTTCAAACATATCATGCAATAGAGGCATATAGATCTATAGATAGATATGTCAGATGAAATATATACATGTAAATGTACAGTCATAATATAGATATACATATATTAAATCAGAAGGAAAACAATATACATATATATATATATATATATATATATATATATATATATATATATATATATATATATATATATATATACCTGAGATGGACAAGCCATTTGATCGACACTCATTTGGTCGACAGTTCATTTGGTCGACAAGCAGTTTTATGTGGGGGCTTCGCCCCACACCCCTAATGTGGGGCTGCCCCTACACCCCCCCCCTAAATATATATATCAACTCCAGGGTCGCACAACATTGGGGAGGGGGGCAAATCTGCCTGTCGACCAAATGAACTGTCGACCAAATGAGTGTCGATCAAATGGCTTGTCGACCATCTCAGGTAGACCCATACATATACATATATGCAAGCCCCCCTGCACCCACCACACCCCCCATAATTAAATATACCAACTCCAAGGTTGCACTACAGTGGGGGTTAGGAAATTACCTTTTCGACAATTTGGTCTTGATTTGAATTTCGATTAAATTAAATTTCAATGATATGAAGTGGAACCATATATATATATATATACATATATATCTATACATATATATATATATATATATATATATATATATATATATATATGTATGTATGTATAAAACATGCAGTGCAGTTATTTCTCTGAACCACCCCTCCCAACCTGTTAGTGCAAGGGACCTGTACAAAGACTGTAAATATGATGATGGGAACTGACATGTCATGTCATGTATTTACTGAAATAAATTCTTGGATCATCACCATGATTTACCAGACAAATAGAAAAAAATTGTGGAACTGAATAAGCGTATGGACCAAACATCTGGACATTTTGTGGAAAATCTGGCTGCGAAGAGGTATGCTCAGAACCCCTTAATGCAATGAATGTGGACCAAGCCTGACAAAGTGGAGGGACAAAGGCATGAAAATAGGGACATGCACAAAATACGTCAGTAGATAATCTGAGAACATTCATGTTGTAACAGTGTATGTCCTAACATATATCAACTGAAATATCACAATACCAGGACTCAGTTTCTTCACATTAGTGACTGACCTCAGTTCCCACATCATCCCATTGATGTGTCATGCATACATAACAGTTATGGGGACCAGACCAAAGATATTGGCCATATACAACTGGACATCCTATAAATATGTGGACATAACACAACAGTAGGGAAACTACACTGAGCTACCAATCAATGTCCAGACTACAATCAGACAGACATAACACTACCCAGGTCTAGCTCTGCAGCTGTACACATGCAGTAGCAAATATAACAGACAGTACAAGGATGTAATGCTAGTGGAACACAGACACTGGTGTGAAAGTGCATACCCCCAAACAAGTGCACCACAGTGACAGCAATATATCAGTAAGCAAACTGAACACAACAGTATAATACTGTGAGAGCAACTACATACCGTTTGCAACTCACACGTTACCCCTACATATACTGCCCCAATTCACAGTGTACTGGGAATCAGGAGGTGTTACATGACATGTCACAGTCAGCCCTTATAAGCATATGGACCTGATAGACCACCAGCAGCTGTAGCAGCATGCAGAGTTAGATAGGTAAAGGATGTATGGCACTCACACCTGCTACTCTCCATATTCAGCCTAAAAAACATAAACACACAACATTGCTACACAACCTTGGCAGTCTGCTCACAATGACCAGACAGACATACTGTCATATGTGCATATTTCTACAGAATTACCAGGGTGTGGACGCATAACCCTGGCTACCGCTGCATACCATGGCCAGGAGTCTACCAGATCATTGTCATGCTAACTGGTGTGCATTTGGTAATTAAGGATATACCATATCTCTGCACCTCATAGTGCAGGCAATCTGGACAATGCATGGCATACGTATGGGACAAGGGGCTGGAAAGATGGACATATCACACATACTGCTGTTACAAATTGAGACAGTAGCTGCTGTTACATGTGTTCTTGTAACATCACATCCCTAAAGGAAATGATGCGTGGAACACCAATGGATGACAACATGTACTGACTACAATCCTCACATGATCCTACCAACCCCACAAAAACAGATGTTGGTCGAGAAACAGACCAAGCATAATAGGCAAACATCTGGCCAGTCTGTGGACAACATGCCATTTGAGAGCTGTGTCAGTGGCATATCACTGTCAGATGTAAAGTCACCCAGTAAATGCATGTCCAGACAATCCCTGTCAGTGTAGCAATCCCCTATGTCTATAGCAATGCTAATGA
This sequence comes from Protopterus annectens, assembly GCF_019279795.1. Classification (NCBI taxonomy): domain Eukaryota; kingdom Metazoa; phylum Chordata; order Ceratodontiformes; family Protopteridae; genus Protopterus; species Protopterus annectens. The sequence continues at coordinate 498,825,221 of NC_056728.1, read as the reverse complement.
CATACAAGCTGTATAAAAATCTGGAGCATTGTTCCCCCATGTTGCTGGGCCATCTCCACATGACCTGTCCTGTGAGGTAATTCCACCTACTGTATGTGAAGCTGTAGCCCCCACACCTCTGTAATGTCCCCTACATAGGCCAGGTAAATGGGCAAGGCCCACATGAAGAGCATCCCATATGGTGGAACTAGCAGCTGTCTCCAGGCTCACGACACAACACTATGTCAGAACCTACATAGCTGTACGGCCTCAGCAATACCCAACAGTATAACATCAACCCCTCAAGGTAGGCTGAATGCTTTTGGTGGACAGCAGCAATACACAGACCAAAGACTTGGTCCCTAGATTGGCTGTACAGGCCAAATCAGCAGTACGCACCAACCTGGCATCAAGTCAGCCTTTGTCTGATCATGCATATAAGGTTACAGGTGGAGTACTGTAAGGCTGGGTCTACTTTATGCACACGAAACATGAAAAACCCGAATCCAAATAGCACGACACATAAAGAGCGAACCGCGAATACATCGAATGTACTAAAGAGCAAAATTTAAAACCTCGAACCGTCATAGTCAGCCAACCCACAACCTGCAACACACTACCTACCCAAACACAATAAAAAAAACACATACATACACTAACCAAAACCCTACTTCTAACCCTAAATTAAAGCACAAAAACCCTACTGCTAACCCTACACTAAACCTTGCATACACAACTATCTATGCACTATCCTTAACCCCTCCCTAATCCTAAGGTCCGTAACTACCGCACACTTCCGCTACAGAGCTATACCCAAACAAACTAACTATTCCACACACATACACTTAACAAAACCCTGCACTAAACCTTACATACATTACCTACACAAAACCTTACATACACTACCTACCTATGCACTTACCTTAACCCCTCCCTAACCCTAAGGTCCGTAACTATCACACACTTACCTTACGGAGCTATACCGCAGACAGGCCAAGTATGCAAATTCAATATTTCCACTTTCGTGTTTTCATTCGTTCGACGTATTCGCGGTTCGCTCTTTATGTGTCGTGCTATTTACATTTGGGTTTTCAGCTTTTGAGCATGTAAAGTAGACCCCTGTAAGGCTAACTCTGAATAAAAATTGGATACATCCACCAAGGCCAATCACAAGACCATCTTCACATATGTCTGCAATCTCTGTGGCCACACACCAGCCCATCCTGTAATGGTGGCCAGTCACACCATATATACATACAACATAGCTATATGCAACCTGCTGCAGATAGGTTTAAGGCAAACATCACCCCCTAGCTCAGCAGCACTATAGCTGGATATGCACAGCACCCACATCCCTCCCCTCATCACCAGTGAGCAGGTGCATACAGGAATGACACCTCAGGGCCAGCAATGCATGCAGATACATTGCTGATATGTTACAGGGGTATGGTGTGGTCATGAGTAATGGCTACTGGTATTCAATGTAGATGTCCAAGTTCTGTAGATATGTTTGCCAAATGTATGAGGTCCTGTGATGTGCCTCCCTTGTTATGTCTCCCAGGTGCAATGTCGCATCAGCAAAGGTCAACATTCTTAGTGGCTCAGACAAATATAATCATAGATGCCATACTACACAACCATGCCATAATGTTTGGCTGGAGCCATCAATATCTGCAAGAGAGGACTGGCCTGTGGGACAACCTTGTCCACAGGGTAAACGATGTTGGTCTGTATGCATGTACATACGAGCAAGTCTGACATCATGAAAGTGACCTCATATGCCATGCCTAGCAAAGGGCTGCTGTGGTGGCCAGGGACCACACAACCACAGGAGTGGGCCTGGCCTTGTAGCCCCACTGGCACCCACCAGGGAGCTCCACAGGTACCTGGGGCACCCATCCCAATACAACTGCAGAGTAAAGACCCCCCCACATACTGGAGGTGGTTGGCACTCAAACAATGGATGAAGAGTGTGCAGGTAAGGCCCCAGGGTAGGTTACTAGACTAGTGTAGTAGACATACTTGCAATTGTAAGGTATCTATGTCATGTGTCAGGTCAGACTGCAGTTGTGGATGGGGTTTTCTAATGCAGACATGCACATCTATGGTGAAGCACAGCAAATTGTGGTGTATTGGGGGTTGCACTGTACATGTGCACACATTCTGCATCCATCCTATACCAATGCCACTTGTGGGTCTGCTGGCCATACTCCCCCTCACACAACTGCCTAGGTCCCTTCTGTCTGCATGTGGGACAGCAGCCTGCAGCTGGTGAGTATGTAATTGTACTGCTGTGGTTTGCCAATTTCCCAGGCATGTGAAGGTCATGGAGTGTACCATACACACAACTGTCACTCATAGCCATATTGCTTTATGTGCATGTTCACCTGTGTTGGGGTCAACAGCATTACATCACAGTGGTCACCACAGGGGCCTATCTGATGAGAATGTATCATCCCTGTAGCATAACACATGGCCTGTCAGTGCAAGACTTCTGGACAGAGAGCAACACAATGGGTGGACAAACGGCCTAAGGTAGGGACATGTGTGTGAAACATCACTGTAATATAGTCGATATAAACAGTGTACACACCCCTGTCAAGATGCCAAGTGTTTGTGATGTCTACACATTTTGGGACCACAATATGTCAGTACACATCTTTTCCAAACTGTAATGTGACCTATGACATGAACAATCCCCTGTACAAACAATCAATCTGTTGGCCACCAAATATGGAGTATACAAACCTCACAATATGCTGGATGCATATGTGAGCACACCCTTAAAAGAATATGTTATTGCAGCAGTTTGTGATTTACTGGCAGCATACAGTCTGTTGGGGACACACCAGACATAAAGTAAAGGCACTCTGACTAACACCAAATAACAGTCTGCTGTCCAGGTGGGATAACCATGACACATGCTCAGTTGCCTGCAACCACAACAGCCATGGCTTGCAGACAGTGTACAAAGCAGCAAAGGATCTCATATTTGAAAGCTATCAGTCAAGAGTAGGGTACAACAACATTACAACAGCAGTGCATACACCATGGAACACAGTGGAGACAGTTGTCAAAAGGTGGAGTGAATATGGGACAATAATGCTGTTGACAAGAACCTGATGTCTCTCCAAAAATTATGACAACACATGTCAAGACCTGGCCAGGGAGGTTGCCAGGGGACATACAGCAACACCAAGGGAGTTGCAGGAACCTCTTGCTAGTAGTGTTTTTCTGTGCTACCTGTGACAACACTCTCCCATAGTCTACATATGTCTGGCCTATGGGGTAGGGTCAGAAGATGGAAGCATATCCAAACACCAAAAACAGCCAGGGGTGGATACAAATTGCAGTACAGCACATCATGTCTTCCAAAGGCAGGTGTGAAAATGTGTTATGGTGTAATGAGACTAGGGATTGATCTCACAGCCACAATACCAACAGGTATGTGTGGTGCACAAGCAACACCTCTCATAACCTGAACACCAACATCCCCATGGTGAATCACATTGGTGGCAGCAGCCTGCTGTGGGGCCACTGTTCCACAGACAGAACAGGGCCTGTAGTCATGGTGGTGGGAATTCTGAAAATTTCCTAATAACACCCACTTCTGCCCAAAATCCATCAAGAGTCTGAAAGATCGCTGAGGATAAGGAGATGTGTCAGCCTTCAACATGACAAAGAAATGCAGCATACATCCAAAGCTACCTAAGAATGGCTCCACCTGAACACAAACATGGGTATGAATTGGGCCAGCCAGAGCCTAGACCTATACCAGATAGAAAACCCGACTGTGACCTGATGAGGGCTGTGCACTTGAGCTGCCCTTGCATTCTGACAGAGTTGTTTGACCTTTGCATGGAAGAGTGGCAAAATAATGCCAAATCAGGATGTGCCATGCTGATAGACACCTTCACAAGAAGAGTGAATGCTGTAAGCCACTTACAAGGTGCTTCAACAACTTATAATTTTAAGAGTGTGCACGTGTATGCAATCAACATATTGTACATATTGCAGTCATCATATTTTACAAATATCACATGTGTTTGTTTATCGATTGGATTGCACAGATCATATGTCACATGGAAGGTGGGTAACATATTTGAATGCATTATTGTGGTCTCATCCTCTTTATTACAAGAACATGGCATGTTAACAGGGTTGTGTACACTTATCATATCCACTGTAAGCTTACAAGGCTGGTGGTGTAACAAAGATTGTGCGACCATACATTCATTGCTCGTTTGCAGATCTGACACTCACATGTATGTCATTAATCAGTGATGTCACTCCTCAGATCATCCCGCGTAAGACACAGAGAAACACAGGGGTTATGAGAAATAGAGAAGACATATGAGCCAGACTGCTACATATCCTGTGAGGATATGTACAGTTGTGAGGTATGTTCTGTAGTACTTTCCACTATGCTATACAGGTGGACAACAATGATGTGTACATGGCTGCAGTCTGTACTGGGGAACAGCCATCACACACTAACACTATTTGTGTATCCCAGAGCTCTATATTGTTAGTTACATGTACAACTGGCTGCAATGCATGATGTTGATAGCTGTGTGTCATGCATGTCACCATGTGGATAATGTGTGGTCTGTGTAACAGATTTGTGCCACTGCACCTGTAAGTGTGTGTGTGTGTGTGTGTGTGTGTGTGTGTGTGTGTGTGTGTGTGTGTATGTGCGTATGCACATGCATGCATGTGTGTGTGTATCAGCCAACATCAAAGTGCAGGTATTAATGCACATATGTTGTCTTCCTCTCACAGGTAGCAATGGGGTCTAGGTTCCTCCCCTTTTGAAGCAATGTCAATATCTCTGCAGACTCTGCTAATGATGATAGGAATACTGAGGTACAAGTGGGGTTGTCAGGGGCTGAATCTGTGACATTAGTTGGCATCCCACCCTTGTGCACACCATCACTGCACACAGTGACAATGCCCACACATACCCCGTTACCAGTGGCCACAGATGATGGACAGTTGGCAGGTGGTGGCATTGAACAGGCTAGTTTGGTGACTATGGCAGGTGTGAGAGTAGATACTGGCCATAGCCAGAGTGCAGGCAATGTCCTACACAGGTGGATGGACAGGGGTGGTTGCAGGAGGAATGCTGCTCATTGGGCCACTGTTGCAAGTGCCACAGAAGGAGTCATCAGACGCATGTTCCAGGCTGTCATGGATGCACAGGCACGTAGTGAACACCACAGCACACAAATACTCAGGGTGGTGGATGCAACTCTCCCTGATGTATGTGGTGACATACATGACCTTGTTGTGTCCACACATCAAAATACTGAGGTGTGGCTCCAACCACAAACTAATCACTTTGGGAATCAACATCCCTCCAATCCCCCCTGCAAAGGTAACCACCATGACAAACACCTCCAAAGCTAACCTTGGACTCCTTAAAACAGAGGTGGCTAAGTTCATGGCACCCATGCAAATGGAGAATAGTTGCATGACCACCAGATCATACAACAATGCACTCTATGAACACATACACATATGCACGGATCTCTCCATGATCAACAGAACTAAGATTCTATCCTCCAAAACAGGAAGCCAATGTGGTGGTCCCTGCCATACACAAACTCGACAATGGAACAAATAAACTGATGCGACTGGAACAACTCCCTTATTGGTGTGCACTGAGCTACTGCACAATGGTACCTACTATACCAAGCCAGCATATATTGCCAATATACTGGCCAACAGATTTATTGCCAACCTGCCCGCTCTCACCTCCCAAAGGACCAATCACAATACGAGTAGATTGCCAGATACCCAGTATTACTGCTGCACAGGTTAAAATAGCACTGTCCAAGGCCAGGAATACATCTTCTATGGGACCTGAGAATATCCCTGGCTGTGTTCTACATGAACTACGGAGTGACCTGGCACCACACCTGTGTGCTCTGTTCAATCAAAGCCTCACCTCAGGCTTTGTCCCTACCAAATGACACACTGCTACAATCATCCCTCTCCACAAAGTAGGAGTGACTGCAGACCCTGGTAACTCTCACTCCATTAGCCTGATGAGTCTGATATGCAAAGCTATGGAACACATAATCATGGACCTACTAAACAAAGATATAGGGAATCTCCAAAGTCTGGATCCCACGCAGTTTGGTTTTGTGGAGGGTAGATCATGCCTGTTCAACCTGGTCAACTTCTTTGACTCATTCACCAGAGCTGTGGATGATGTTAAGGTGGTCATACAGCCTACCTTGATCTCGCCAAGGCCTTTGATACCAGTCCCCACTCTGGAATCATAGAAAACCCACTAAGGTAGGCATCATCCCCTATATCACTAGGTGGGTTGCAAACTGGCTCACAGATAAGCCCATGGAGTGAAAGTAACTGACTCCAAGTCAGACTGGCGAACAGGCACAAGTGGGGTCCCACAGTATTCAGTCCCAGGTCCTCTCCTGTTTTGTATCTGCTTCTCTGAAGTGCAAGCCATCACAAGGGTACTCTGGTTGACAAAGTTTGCAGATGATTGCATGTTGGGAGCTATTATTAACTACCCAAGTTATGTTGACATCCAGCAGAAAGACCTCAGTGAGACCAACGTATGCTGTCAGAAGCACGGCCTGAGGCTCAATGGTCAAATAAATGTCAACATATGCTTTGTGCGTAACTCAGTTCCCATAAATCACCACATCGTTGGTAGTCTACTGAACACAGAAGGCATTATAAGAGATCTGTGAACACAGGTTGACAGCAACCTCTTTTTTGACCACCAAATTGCCACTGTGGGCATACAGTTCTTCTATGTGGAACATCTGATTATTAATGTTTTTGAATCCAGGAAATAGGGGGTCATTGTCTCCCCTACCCTTCCCTCATTAGGCCAATCATTGGGTACAATGCCCATTTGGCATGCACCTCAATGGCCACCTGCAACAACTGCAGTGGCCGCAATCATACCTCACAAAGATGATCCTAGGCCTGAAACAGTTGTCCTATATGGACAAACTCAAAACACTCGAACTATTCTCTGTCTCATATCACCTACTTAGTGGCGATCTCTGCTTGCCCTACAAAGCCATGTCTGACCCAGCTCTGTTAGAAATGCTACATCCAAGAATATCCCAATCTCTCTGCATCACATGCTCAAGAGACCTCAACCTCATTACCACAACCAACAGAACATAGCAGAGGGACTGGTGCATAACCCAGAAACTGCCCATGCTATGGAATAGACATCCCATACATGTCATACATAACACCTCACTGGCCCTCTTCAAGAGAAATCTTAATGAATGGATGGAAAATAGAGAATTTACCCCAGGGATCACTGCAGTGGCTCTACTCCACAGAGACACTGGGAAATAATGTCAGGTGGCACACTGACTGGTTAATCCTCTGGCTAAGCTTGTAAAAGCTCCAGGGTCATTAGCCTAGTACATACCTATGAACCTAAACATCTGGGTATACCATAGACATCTGTAAAGAGGACTTGAATGGCATGCACAGTGGTTTAACATGCTGCATGTGAGGCAGATGCCATTACCACGCTATATAAGGTAATGCCATCGGGAGGTGGTAAACACACATGGATGGTACACCAATAAAAATGCTATCACCCAAACAGGATATGATCTTTGGCCAAAGGAACACACACACACACACACACACACACACACACACACACACACACACACACACACACACACACACACACACAGTTGACAGTACTGAGAATAGAATCTCTACCTGTCTAGTTATTTCTATGACAGTGTTATGCAGTTATCAGAAGCACCACGGAGCTTACATGAGTTTGCCTCATCCCAAGTAACTTCTAAGTTGAATGACATCAATTGGCCTAGTAAAGTAGGGTGATGGGACAATTACAAGGTGATACACAAAATCAAATTGGTATAATCCACACAGTACATGATTCTCTCTCTCTCTCTCTCTCACACACACACACACACACACACACACACACACACACACACACACACACACACACACACACACACACTTGCCAGTATTGGGATTAGAACTTCTGCTTATCTAGTTATGTCTACTACATTTTGCAGTTACTGCATGTGCTGCAAAGCTTACTAAGCTTTCATATGGCCAAAGCTGCTGATAACTGCACAGGTGAGGTAAAGTATTACAGGTGGCAGTAAGTCTGCCTTCCTTCCACCTTTACATTGTGCTAGTTCTTTCTGCCTTGCACTTCAAATGGCATTATGGCTTGGCACTTCACCAGGTTAATGTATCAATATGTGTGGCATAGCTGGGAGCTGTCAGCAGTACTCATTCATCACAGAAGTAGCCCCAGTACTTACTAGTTATGTCCACCCCTCCCAGCATGATCACAAGGCAGTTTTCTGTGCTGTCACCCATTACCTTGGTGCACTTGTTCATTCTGAGGCACTGTTGCAACTACCTCATGTACACAGACGACCCTCCCCTCTAAACTCCAAACACTCAGACCTGTGGGAGTTACCCATATATCATCCAATGTGGACATACGCACTCTCCAGCAAAGACTGGACTAGCAGGTCAAGAGGATAAGATCAACACCTGCACCTCACCATGTGAAACACATAGCTCACCATGACACCCACTTTGACAGCGATGACATACATTGAAAAGCCATACACCCACCTTTACAGAAGCACTCAATGGACATTTACCCAAACAGCACAGACCAGCAAGACAGACACCCACTCAAACATTACGACATAGCACATGCCAAAGGACACATATTTAACCTACAGTGTGCCCTTCAACCTAAGCTCCTAATGCTAATCACCTTGCACAATACTGCGCTCATGGGTAACTGACTGCTGAGGCATGCACATATCCCACTCACTAAGTTGAATATGAAGCAGGTAGCAGCCAAATATCTATCACATGCCAGCATCCAACACATGACACAGCCAGTCATGGCACTCCACAACATCTACAAGTATCACTCTGTATCCATGTGGGTGTGAATGACTTGGGGCATACCTCCCTGGACTACGTGACAGGAGACATGGTTGAACTCTCGCCATCACCCAAATGATGCTGCAATACTATCAACAGATGATTGACTGCAACATTGGATTACGTGTTTTGTGTAATTCTCAGGGGATCCAGTATCTCTCTGCTTGGGATGACATGATTGACAGAACTCAATCCCCCAGATTCATGAAGCTCCATGTCAGAATAGCATTATTCTGACATGGAGTGGTTTGTGTCCATGTAGAGCAGCAGTGCGCCTTGAATATTAATGAAGGCACGCTGCTCAGCTCTTACAAGGACACGGATCTGTGTATGAGCACGGGGGGGTCTGAGAGCAGAGCTCTCACAATATACATGCTCCGTGCATGGAAGTCAACAGCAGGGAAAGTGTATGTCACGGACACTATTGTTAGTATCCATGGATTAAAAAAAAAAACAGTACAGCACACAAGCTACATTCCCAAGTATGCAAGAACAATATTTAAAATCTGTCCCTATTTATATGCTTTCACCATAATGTGTGCAAGTACAAGGTAATGCAAAGCCCCTGTCATGTTATCAATGCTTCCACAGCCCCCCACACAGACAATGGTGTAGCAGCAGCAGTGAGAGTGTGTGTCCATGGACACTACTGTTAGTATCCATGGAGTAAAAAAAAAACAGTACAGCACACATGATACATTCCCAGGTATGTGAGAGCAATATTTAAAATCCGTCCCAATTTATATGCTTTTCCCAGAATGTATGCAAGTAGAAGGTAATGCAAAGCCCCATGTCATGTTATCAGTGTTCACACAGCCCCCCACACAGATAATGGTGCAGAAAGCAATGTCCATACCCCTAGTAAAATAGTCAAAACACGTACTTTTTTATTTTATCTCCCCCATAAAGTTTAAAGTGTATCAATAAAATAAATAGCCCTTGAACCCAGGACCCTATACACCATAGTCAAAGCATTTAACCACTAAGACATTTGAGATATAGAATATTGTGTTTTGCCTAACATATCATGCACTCTGGTTATTAAACATTAATGGAAAAGAAACATCAGTCACAGGTCTTGAACCCAGGAGCCCATACACCACAGTCAAAGCAACTAACCAGTAAGCTACACGAGCTATAAAATGTTATGATGTTTTTCCCAACATATCATGCAGTCCAGTTATTTAACATTAATGGAAATAAAACTCAGTCCCAACTCTTTAACTCATGAACCCATACACCATAGTCAAAGCACTTAACCACTAAGCCATTCAAGCTGTAGAATTTTATGTTTTTCCCAACATATCATGCAGTCCTGTTATTTAACATTAATGGAAAAAAATGTCAGCTTTAAGTCTTGAAGCCAGGACTCTGTACACTATGGCCAGAGAACATAACACTGCACCATATGAGCTGCATGAACTACTCTTACTTTTTCAAACATATAATGCAATATAGGCATACAACAGTAGTGAGAAAGCTCCGTGGAAACAGTCATGTGTTGTATAAAGACATATATACATATCTATATATAAACATATACATATACATATATATATATATATATATATATATATATATATATATATATATACCTATCTATTTCATAATTTGATATATTTGTAGAATGTTATATACATGTATATATATATATATATATATATATATATATATATATAGTTTTATTTATCTTTATAATTTTATATATATATATATATATATATATATGTGTGTGTGTGTGTGTGTGTGTGTGTTGAAATATATTTATGAAAACATAGCAACGCACATACACACACACACACACTATATATATATATATATATATATATATATATATATATATATATATATATATATATATAGTCATTCTAAGGGGATCCAGTATCTGTCTGCCTGGGATGACATGAATGACAGACCTCGATGCTTTGACAGAGATGGCCTACATCTGTCACCCTGGGCTTCTGGATACTGGATGAGGCTCTTGCCACCCCTATAGTGCCTTTTGTAGGCAGTGTTCCAAAGACCAAGTTTCCACTATAACAGCTACAAATAAATGCAATCTGAAAGTCATGGTGCTCAATGCTAAAAGTCTTGCTCTCAAAATGCACTCACTCAAATCACTCCTTAAAATGGAGAACATTGACATTTGTGCTGTAACAGATACCTGGTTCAAGGCAGCAGAAAGCAACCCTGCACTACCAGGCTATGACTCATTCCACACCTTTCAGCCCCAAAACTTGAACCAAAGTTCCAAAGGCAGTGGTCTTTCCATATTCATAAAGGATGCGCACACCTCCAAACTAGTAGCCCAACATAATGCATTTGAGATACCTCAGGGGCAGCTAAGTTTGGGTAAGACAGCGATTCAGGTTGTAGCCTACTATAGATCCCCAACCATGTCCCAAGACACACACTCCACATTCCTAAGCACCCTGGAGAATATAAGGGTCCAAACTAACACTCTCATACTAGGCAACTTCAACTACCCCCTCCATTAACTGGGAAAACTACTCATGTACCGATACACTTGCCCAACACTTTCTGGAATTCATAAATTCCAATGTTCTGGACCAGCTTGTTCTTACCCCATCTAGAGGTAGCAAAATCCTTGACCTGTTCATTACTAAAATGGATGATTGTTGCTCTACACCAATAGTCAACTCCTCCTTGGTTAGATCCAACCACAAACTAATCTTCTTGGAAATCCACATCCCTCCCACCACCCCCACAAAGGTAACCACCATGAAAATCTTTTCCAAAGCTAACTTTGGGCTCCTAAAAACTGAGGTGGCTAACTTCACAGCACCAATGCAAATGGAGAATAGTTGCATGACTGCAGAATCATACACCAGTGCACTGTATGAACACATACACAAATGCATAGATCTTGCCATATGCAATACAACCAAGATGCTCTCCTCAGAAAAAGGAAGCCAATCTGGTGGTTCCCTGCCATTAACAAACTCTACAACAGAAGGATGAAATTGATGCAGAATAAGGTGAAGTCCCAAGACTGGAAATACTCCCTTATCAGCTGGTCTGGAGTCAGATTTGGAGTCTGCTACTTTCACAGGGAGGGATGTGGATTTCCAAGGTGATTAGGAAGATTAGGAAGGAGTTGACTATTGGTGTAGAGCAACGTTCGCCCATGTTAGTAAGGACCAGGTCAAGGATGTTGCTACCTCTAGTGGGAGTAAGAATGAGCTGGTCCAGGGCATTGGAATTAATGAACGCCAGGAAACATTAGCCAAGTGTATTGGTACATGAGTAGTTTACCCAGTTAATGGAGGGGTAGTTGAAGTTGCCTAGTAAGAGAGTGTTAGGTTGGACCCTAATATTCTGTAGGGTGCTTAGGAACATGGACTGTGAGTCTTGCGACATGGTTGGGGACATATAGCAGGCTACGATCTGAATCATTGTCTTACCCAATGTTAGCTGCACCTGAAATATCTCTGATGCATTATGTTGGGCTACCAGTCTGGAGGTGTGCACATCCTTTTTGAATATGGAAACAGCACTGCCTTTGGAGCTTCGGTCCAAGTTCTGGGGCTGAAAGGTGTGGAAGGAGTTATAGCCTGGTAGTGCAGGTGTGCTTCCCGGTGCCTTGAACCCATTCTCTGTTACAGCACAAATGTCGATGGACTCCAGTTTAAGGATTGCTTTGAGTGAGTGCATTTTTAAATGTAGACCTCTAGTGTTGAGCAGCATGATCCTCAGATTACATTTGTTTGTAGCTGTTACAGTGGTAATGTGGTCTTTGGAACACTGCCTAAAAAAGTCATTATAGGTGTAACAAGAGCCTTGGCCATTATCTGGAAGGCCAGGGTGACAGATGCAGGCCATCTCTGGAAAAGGATCACAGTCTGTCAAACATGTCATCCCAGGCATACAGATAGTGGATCCCCTTAAAATGATACCAGAAATGTAGCCATTTGTTGAAATCAATTGTTTTCAGCTTGTATGGTGGTATCATTCTGGGAGATGGTAGGATGCTGTTCAGGGCTAGCGTCATACCCGTATGGGCTGCATAGTCGGAGAGCTCCTCCATGTCTGTTTGCATATAGTCTATGGAGGGACGTCTCTGGTCATTAACACTCACATGTACAATGACAGAGCTATATATGTACCTGTTGTTGTTGAGGGACCTCAGTGTGTATGTTATGTGGCACACTCTGGCACCTGACAGGCAGCTGACTATCACTTTCTCCTTTTTTAACCTAGTGAGTGAGACATCACTGTTCCTCACTATCAAGTCAGCTATGCCTAGTGTTTTGGCCGTGTTGTTTTGTCTTAAGCACTTTGGTTGACTGGCACACTGTTTAGGAGATATATGTGCCTTGTGATTAGTGTTGTGTAGTGGTGGTGGAGTGGATGCCTGCCTTGGAGATCTCTGCTGTTTGTGCAGCTTTTTATTGAGAACCTCCGCAAAGCTGGTTGTGTGGTTTGTGTTTTTATATGAAGGCAGTGCTGGTGTGTAGTCTGCAGAGCTATGTGTTCCATGTAGTGTGGTGCAAGTGTTGACCGTCTCCTCTTGACCAACTATTCTGGTCTTGACTGGAGTATGTGTGGTTTCCAATTTGGATATATAACTGTATCTCTTGCAAATCAGAGTGTAGAGAGGTAAGCAGTGAGGGTTATCAGTGTACATGAGGCAGTTGCTACATTTACTCAGGATGGCCAAGTTTAGCAGATTAATAGGTGAAAGCACAGGGAAATGACCTGTAGAAATGCCTGGAGGGTTGGCCATTAATAATAATTACTGGAGCTGTTTCCTTGTAGAACACTTAGTGCTGTTAGCACTTTTGTGTGCTAAAATACTTGCTACAAGATGTCTGGTAAAGTGCTAAAGTAATAAGCTATTGAAAGTGCAGGAGAGGAGAGAACTAGCATATCTAAGTGACAAATTGAGGAGCAGACTTGGGCAACACTCAGAAGCTAACATACAGTCCTGGATACAGCAAATCTATATCTGGACTAGACTAGTTACAGGAAAGGTAACTAATTTTACTATTTTAATAGTCAATTGTCTGGTATATTATATTTGTCTCCATGGTAGTGTAGCTGGTGTACAATGGATGTGTGAGTGCATATTACATGTGCAACCGCCCATGTATACACGTGTCCCATACAGTAGACTCCCACCCCTTGCTACTGTAATGACAGCACATATAAGCATGTTATGTAATGGAAATAATTTACACCTGGCCTGCAACAAACTCTACAGCCCTTGAACCCAGGAACCAGTACACAATAGCCAAAGCATATAACCACTAAGCCATCTGAGCTGTACTACTTTATGATGTTTTCATCCATAGAATGCAGTGCAGTCGGTTTATCATAGGAAAGGAAAACTGTGGAATCAGTAATGATTTTGTTGTCAATAACTTGCAGCACTGTCAGAGCCAAGAGCACTTTAGTACAATTCTGGACCATGCCAGATGAATTTGGGAGACCAGTGTGGACATACAAACACATTGTTAATGATACAAAGGGACCCATGCCACTGACATTTGCTGCCCCCCCTACACAATACAACTAATAAGTACACAGTACACAGCTACAAATTCAAGATAGGCCATACACAATGGCCAGACATAAACTGACCTCTTAGCAATATAAATCAAATGACGACAAAAGACAGTAAAACAACAGACAACCAGCCATCAATACACACAAATGTTTTAATGTGTTTTGCCGTCAAGTATTACAACATTACAAAACATATTTTCCTTAAATACAGGAAGCAATTGACACAATTACCTATGTTCTTAAACAGCTTCCAAATACACTCCTCAGTTAACCCTGTAGGGTATACAGTATCAAATGATACAATGTAAATTGATTCTTCACATAATGGTTCTGTTATAAGTTTTTGACCAAACTGGGAAACAGACCTTTTCCAGAAAAGTGCATTGTAACCCACTACAGTCCCCATGGTGAAATGTATGAAAAGTAACAGCTATAGAACATTTGCCCATGTAATAACTAATATGTCTCATATGTTCTAACAGACTGAGTCTAAGCATGTCCTACTATTCCACAGACCCACCTCTTGACTGTACAGGGTTCTACATGTTATCCAGCCTTTGCACTTATATGTATAGCACCTGCCTCACTTAATATGTCTTATTCCACAACATCACTGAGATGCTAGCAGGAATGTCAGCACTAAATACTGATAGACCATACCTATCAATCTTCTACTGCATGACAACTGGACATATAAGTGGAGGACAGAGGTCCAAACACAGGGCCATATTTGAAATATTGCTGTTACACTCTGAGAGAGTTGCTGGTGTTACAGGGTTGGTTGCAGCATCTCTATTCTGAGGGATATGAAGTCAGAAACACAAATGGATGTTGCCATTTACTGGCAGCAATGACCAGAGTATGCCACTGATTTGCCAAGGACAACACCTGTCTGGGTAACACACCAAACATAACAGGCAAACCTCTAGCCATTATGTGGATAGGCCTACAGTTCAGATCTGTGCAGACACAACTTTGTCAGACTGACATCCATGCAGAAGTAGAATGTACAGACAATGCCCATAAAACTAGCAGTATTCACACCATATAAAAGCAATACTCACATTCGGTCCCTAAGTCTATAACCTTCTCCACCATTTAGTTGGCCTGTCTCCACATGTTTTGTTGTAAGAGTTATCCTTATCTGCTGTGTGTAACGCTCAGTAGCCATACACCTACAGGATGTGTTCCTCACAGCCAAGACAAAGGGACAATGCCCACATTAAGTACTCAATTATAGGAGTGTGTTGCCATGACATTGGCTATTGGAAGAACTACCCAGCTCCTCTGCATGCAATTAACAAGTGAGGAACACCAATTTGTGCACAGGTCATCACCTGGTCAAGAGCATTACCTACAAAAGGCATGCAGACGCCTATTCCAAACATCTGTCTACCAGTACTCCACATTGAAAAACAAAAAGAAGTGGTGCAACCTTCTGGTACAACCCAGTGCAGTGTGAAATAATAAAAAGGTATGTGAAACAAGTCAGCATATATGTGAATGTAGTATGTGTTTTCTAATAAAGAGAAATAGGATTTTGAAAGATTTATGTCTGAGCAAGACTTGCTATAGTGATGTTCTGATAAACAGCACCTATGGCCATAGCATATGCCTCTCTCTGCTGTGACAAAGAACACAGCTCAGGGCCCTAACTCACCCCAGGAAAGGACAGCTCACATATGACAAACTCTGGAGTGTCTGTCAACCATTACTAACTGTGCCACTGCTAGGCCAGCTAAAGGGATATTGCACATATCCATATGCTACCTGCGAATATGAGTATGATACACATGTTTGTTGTGTAAATCTAAGAGAACTAGTGTGTATACACCTTCCACAGCCAGAGAACAGGTAAGATTCCACACATGTGGATGGACAGGGGTGCTCATAGGTGGACTGCTGTCCATCATGGCCCTGCCACAAGTGCCACAGCAGGTGTCACCAGATGCATGTTTTTGACTGTCACGGAGGCACAGGCACATGTCAAATCTAACACTGGACATATTCTCAGGGTCACAAATGCAACTCTTCATGCTATGTGTGACAACATCCTTGATCTTGGAGATGCCCACCATTATTATGCTGAGGTCATAAATAGACAGTTGGGTGAGATGGTGGCAATCCTCAACTGTGGGATGTCTGTGCCACAGCATGTGCTGGAGTTAGTCATCAGCCATGTGGATGTAGGACAGCACATGTGCTGGGACTACAATGGTGTATAACTGTAAACCATGGCCACATTTGTCAGTCAAACACACACAGTCAGAATACTGATCTCTCACACACAAACATGCACACTTGGCATGCCTGAGATTAGAGCCACTACCTACCAAGGTCTTGCTATTAAAGTGCTCTGCATTTATTGCACATGCCATGGAGAAAGTAGGATGAAGTGTGCTCCACAGTTCCTTTAAGGTGAACAACATCCACTACTGGCCCTGCAGATCATGGCAATGGGAGATGTCCTGAGTGAGAATGGACAAGAAATACTATCAGCTACAGAAATAGACACAATGGCCAACACAGATACAGCCATACACACATTTGCCACACCTGCGGTTAGCAGCTCTGCCTGTCTCATCATTCAGTCCATACTGTTACAGAGTTTTGGCACACGGCACATGCCTTATTGGGCTGAAGAGTGTCATCAGTTACCTGTATGATCGATGGTGACAGCGGTCCTCATATAGTGGACCTTGGGACATGTACGGGGAGTACCATGATGTAAAAGCATTACACCCAGCACCCCATTCACATTGGATATTCATCTTATTTTATTTTTATTTATATTTGTTTACTGGGAAATTCCGACTTGACGCAGGTCCTTTTATGCGGCTGCCCGGGGAGAAAAGCTTCACATCATGTACAAGATAAATAGAGATACAAAGTTGCAGCAATAGTAAACAACAGTACATGTTGTTGGCTTTAATACAATAATAAGATATTGATTATCAACAGTATATACAGTAAATGCCCATACTCACTCATACCCATGATAATGCTATGACAAACCCACAATCACATATTTACAAGGAATGAGATTCAGACCTTTGCCTGCCTATCTAATTATTGCTATCACACTGATATGCATTTATTGCACATGCCACAGAGCTAGAACAGTGAAGATTGCTTCATGGCTCTTCTAAGGGGAGCAACATCACCATCCCTTGTAATGTATGGCAACCTGCAGTGTATTTGGAGAATGGGGCCTCAGAATGCTGTCTCCTACAAATATGCACACTCACACACACTTGTAAACACATACACACACACACACATACATACACACATACACACACACACACACACACACACACACACACACACACACACACACACACACACACACACACACACACACACACACACACACACACACACACACACACACACACACACACACACACACACACACACACACACACACACACATACACACACACACACACACACACACACTCACATATGCCAGAACTCAGAGGGTAAACCACACCTGTATACTCATTGGTAGAACAGTGTTATGCTGGTACTGCAAGCACAAGGTAGCCCATAGGGTGAAGGGTGTCACAAGGTACCTTTATAGTGTAGTACAGCAGCAGCCCTTTCTAAGTATAGCAATATGGGGTATAGTTGGTGAGAAGATCCTCAAAGTATTTTCAACTACAAGTTTACAAACTCACAAACACTGTTATACTCAGTAATCCACACAGACACATTTGTCACTACTGAGGTCCATTGGTGCAGGTGTCCCTGGGTGTGTACCAGGCTAATGTCCACAGAGATATGAGAAGAGTAGGGCATGTGAGTACACTGGTATCATGGCACTGCACCTGACATTTGTCAGCATGCCATCTATCGACTACTGTCACTTGAGTTATTCTCAAGATGACAGTTATATTCACCATCCACTCATCTGAATTTCCCTTGAAGAGGGTCAGTGAGGTGCTTTGATTGACATGTATGCAACATATATTGCATAACGTGGCCAGTGTCTGGGTTATGGACCTGTCCCCAAGCATGTTCTGTTGAATGTGGTAATGCGGTCGAGGTATGCATGGCATGTGGTGCATACAGATTGGGGTTTCCTAGCTGTGGCATTTATAACACAGCTGGGCAGACATGGCATTGTCAGTAAAGCAGAAATTGCCTGTAAGTAGCCAAGATGTGACTGGGAACACTTGGAGGTTTTGGCCTCTTTCCATATCAGACAGTTGTTTCATGCCTAGGGTCATACATATTAGGTACACTTCCAGCCTACCCAGTTGTTGAAGGTGTCTACTGTGTTACATGGCAAATGGGCCATTGGACCTGCTGATTGGCCTAATGAGCGGGGAGTAGAGGGAGACATTGACCTCTTTATTCCTGGATGACTTACCCTTAGGCAATGTGCTACATGAAATGACTTTCTGTCCACAGTGGCAGTGTGGTGGTCAGAAGAGAGGTTGCTGTCAAGCTGTGTTCACAGACCTCCTATAAGGACATCTGTCTCCATTGGACTACCACTGATGTGGCCATTTGTGGACAACACATTGATTCAACAGGGGATTGGGACACATTTCTTGACATTGAGACTAAGGCCGGTGTTCTGACAACAGTTGGAGGTGTCTATGGTGACTTTATGCAGAATGTAAACATAATCTGGGGATGTAAACAGAGCCCCCAATTAGCAATTGTCTGCAAGCATTGTTAACCACAGTTTATTCCTGTTGGGCTGGATATCAGAGCCACACAAAACACACAAGACTGGACACAGGACAAGAACCTGCGGTACTCCACACATGACTGTTTGGCAGTCTGACATGGAATCCACTGCTTTCACACTGTGAGTTCCATCTGTGAGCCAGTTTGCAGACCACTTAGTGACACAGAGATTAATAAATAGATGAGTGTGTTTGCCTATGATTCATGAGTCTGGAAATTGTATCACAGGACTACAAGGGCCACATATCTTGTTTTGGACTCCATATTTTTCTATAATAATATCTTATGACAAAGAGATAATAGGACTGAAGAGTGTCCACAGCTACCACAAAAGTGTGCCCTGTACAGTGGATATTTGCTAGTTTGCTGGGTAGACCACACAAAAGTGTACAAAACCCACCCCCCAATGGATATGAATCACAATGTTAATGATACAACCACAGCCAGACACACACTTGACAGGAATGAGATTCATCCCCCTACCTAACTAATTTACTGCACTATAGTATTACACATTTATCAGATGTGCCACACTTAAATATTTGAGAGCTGTCCAAAGGTATCCTTGAAGGTGAGTGACATCAGCAGCAGTGATAAAGGAGGCGAAAGGGAAGTGTAGTAAGTGCCAATGGCCTCAAACTCATGTCTGTACAACTACAGACACTCTCACACAAACACACTTTTACATTTGCTAGGACCAAGATTAGAACTGCTACCTAACTAGTTTACTGCACTATAGTATTACACATTCATCAGATGCACCACGAAGCTTAGACATTTGACAGCTGTCCAAAGGTATCTTTAAAGGTGAGTGACATCATCAGCAGTGACAAAGGAGGGGAAAGGGAAGTGTAGTAAGTGCCACTGGCCTCAAAATCATGTCTCTACAACTACAGACACTCTCACACAAACAAACACACTTTTCCATTTGCCAGGACCAAGATTAGAACTCCTGCCTAGCTGCACTATATTATTACACATTTATCAGACACGCCACAAAACTTATGCATTTGAGAGCTGTCCAAAGGTATCTTTAACAGTTAGTGACATCAGCAGCAGTGATAAAGGAGGGGAAAGGGAAGTGTAGTAAGTGCCAATGGCCTCAAAATCATGTCTCTACAGCTACAGATACTCTCGCAAAACAAACTTTTACATTTTCCAGGACCAAGATTAGAACTCCTATCTAACTAGTTTACTGCACTGCAGCATTACGCATTAATCAGACACACCACAAAGCTTACATGTTTGAGATCTGTCCAAAGGTATATTTAAAGGTGAGTGACATCAGCAGCAGTGATAAAAGGAGGGCAATGTGAAATGGAGTGAGTGGGAATGGCCTCAAAATCATTCACCTACAAACTCACACACACAAACAGACACACCTTTACATTTGACAGGACTGTGATTAGGATTGCTACATAATTAGTTATTGGTACTCTACTGTTACATAGTTATCACAAGCACAACAGAGCCTATAGGGCTGAGGGCTAACAAAATGAATTTGTACAATGACTGACTGCAGCACATTCTTATATTGGGTAATGGGATGTGTACTGGGTGGGGATGAAGTAAACAGTAATTTCTACACACACAGTTGCCAGGACCAAGATTCAAAATCTTACCTATCTACTTATTTGCTTAGTAAGTTATGCATTTATCACACACACTATTGAGCTTACTGATCTGAGACTTGTCCAAAAGCACAATTGGTCCAAACATGGCGGGATACTGTGTGTAACTACATTTCCTATCACTGTCTGTGTTGCTTGTGTAACATGTTCTGGTTTAGCATAGACTTTTGGATATATGTACTGGTTTACAGTGTAATGTATTGTGTCATCAACTACTGACAGATATAGTTGTTTGCTCACAGTTGTTTACCAGGGAAATACAAGAGCAATGAATCAGAGACCAATATTGTCAGGCAAAGACTAGACATTGTGGCACAATCCTGCCATTGTGGAGGGGTGGCTACAGACAATTGAGTGATGGGTCTGTATATATGGTCTAGCACCTTGGTGCTGTGCTGGATGGGGATCCCCTTCTTGTGCATTTCTCAACTTAACTGAATGGCCATATCCTGCTGTGGGCATACCTCTCAGCTGTACAGATTTGGCCAGGTTATCCAAAGGCAGGACTCATATATCTGGTCAATTTCCCTTCACACTGTGGTTTACAAGCAGGTTTGTGGTTATGCATTCATGGGCTTGCAGTCAGGGGAAGTACGAGCAGATATATGAGTTTCAGACTTCACACACTCCATGATATCCATGCTTTAATGCCCCCCCCCCCATAATTCTGTCCTCTTCCCAACAGTACGGGAGCAATATCTCATATGTATTTCTATAGTTTGACCTTTATCACAGCAGTATTTATGTCTTGGTCCACAATTCTTGCACTAAGACATGGAGAGGCATGCTACTGGCATTTGTCCGCATGGCCTTGCATTTGTTTTCTGCTTAATGTGTTATGTTGTTAGTTAGGAACCTATGACATTCCGTATGATGGCACTATGGGTAAAGCATATGATGGCATTATGGGTGAGCCATGGGCATTTGCCAGAGGCCACATGAGAGTGATGCAGGCCACTGCATTTTGTCATTCATATGTTGCCAGGCTGCAAGCCAGTGGATTCCCCTGGGGTGACATGGGCAAGTGGGTGAGGTGTTCCTTGCAATCCTTCTAGTTCATAGTGATGCATCAGTCTGGATGTGTGCAGAGTGCTGCTTACGGCTAGGGACACACCTGCATAGGACACCATTTCAGCATGCTGCATCCTGCGTGTATTCCATAAAAGACATGTGATGATTCTGTAATCATTCCCAAAAGCAAGGATATGACTGATGAAATACCTGTGGCTGTTGGGGGGGTGGACTGAGTGCATGTGTGATATGGAAGCTTAATGCACCTGACTTACAGATATAACTGGGACCTTTTCCTTCTCCTGCCTTGTATGTGGACATCAGCAGTGTGTCATTACTTTATAACTGTGGCTTTTGTGGGCTGCCAGTGATTGGGCAGAGAACCAGTATTCCATATTTGTGGGACAACTAATGTGATGCTAACTTCTATATTTAATTCCAAAGGTGTATGCAGTTCAGAGTTACTTTCTAGACACCGTGTAGAGTACTTCCACCTGTGTACTGTTTCTGTGTATGCACCCCTGTTCATAGCCTGTCTAGCTTTCTGACAGTGACACATATTGACATCTAGACAGTTATTGTGTACAGCTAGTAACATAGGTGTAGCTGGGAAGCAAATTGGTTGACACTGTAGTTGTTGGAACATGGCCCTGGCAACCACAGTACTGTACCTAGGCCACTGAGACACAACATCCAGGCCTACATGCTGTCCACTTCCAGACACTATTAAACACTCAGAAAACATTGGCACACTGACCCCTGCATATAGTGGACATACACCAATTATCATGTTGATTGGGACAGCTCAGGCAATCTGTGCTCCACTGATATTACTCGACAAACGTACATGTTACTGCCATTTATACATGGGGTTGGGGGGGCACACCTGACAACTTTACACATTTGCACTGACTGCACTGGCATTTCAGTTACATTCTGTTTGCTTCCATTTAGTATTGTGTTGTGCCCTATCTTGCAGAATGGAGGTATGTCAGTAAAGTACACAAGTTAGATTGTAATGGCATACATTTCAGTTTCAGACTTCTTACTCATCAGAACTATACTGCAACTGCCAGACCTGTTGTAGTATGTCTGTGTAGGTATGTAGGGGGGCTGTTCACCATTGCCTGCATTTGTGGAGCTTTGCGCGACCTTTCTTTCCGGTCATCTACACCTGTCCTGCTGGGTGAGGCTGGGGGGGGGGGGGTATGGGAATGCTCATTGTGATCCATGTGTGTGACCTCTGGACACCCACAGTTATTTGAGCCACCACATGAACTGCAGTGGGAGCTGTCACCTTGAGTACTACTGGCTAGTATGGGGACAACAGTATTTGTTATGGATTTGATGCTGTCCCATATAGCTGTCAGCTATCTGCTGCTATCCCATTTGGCCACCCAATTCCCTTGCATGCTTGCATCCATAGTATAGATATAACTAAAAGAACACACTACTTCATTCAGTAACTGATAGTAAGGGTGACTTAGCTTGTGCCTGGGGCAGTATTGAGGATGGTGCTGGAGGGCTGACTATGTGGGACGCACGCAGTACACTCCCTCTACATGGTAAAACATAGGTGGTGTCATGTTTGGCATCCCTTTTACTGTATGTGCGAGTCAGAGAGAGAGGAATCAGTCCCTGGGTCCCTACAGTGTCAGTGTATGTGCTATGTATTGCCTCTTTGCCAAGGCATAGGCATATTGCCTCTGTCTGCCTCTAGGGGCAGGCTCAGGAAGTTCCTCTTCCAAGTCCTTCTGTGCCTGTGGTGACCTTGGCAATGGTGGGGGGCTGTTTGGCCTATCCTTGTGTTGTTCCTGCTGCAGCTATTTCCGCAGGATCATATTGTGTAGCATGGCACATACTATGAACATTTGTCCATATGTAGCTGGAGAGAAATGCAAGGATCCATTGGATATATCAAGGCAGCAGAACCGTGACTTGAGCATCCCAAACAAATGCTCTATAATGATTCTGGCTTGTGCATGTGCCTCATTATGGCATTCTTGTTTGGGGGTGTGTGCATTTTTGATGGGTGTCATCAGCCACATCTCCAGTGCATAACCAGCATCCCCTACTAGATGGCCATTTGGGATGTCCCCCCCTGGCAAACCTCTGATACAGCTGTGAGGAATGCCAGATGTGGGAGTCGTGATAGCTTCCAGGGTTGCCAGCACACACTTGCATGATAATGCCCTGGGCATCATACATTACCTGGCAGTTGATGGAGGGGAAGCCCTTGCAGTTGATGTAGACCCTACCCCACTCACCAGGTGGTGCTTTGATGTGTATGTGTGTGCAGTCTATAGCACTGACTCCCTCTAGGTATTCTGCTATATGGTGGAAGCGATGCATTATGCTGGTCAATGCCTCATGAATGCTGGGGAAATATATGTGCTCACTGGCATGTGGTAGCATGGCATCCAGGAACTGGTGGAGTACTCTGGATGTTGATGCCTGTGAGACCCCCATGATATCCCCAGTTGGTCTTTGGAAGGTACCTGTGGCTAGTATTCCTAAGGCTACACATACCTTGGTATTGACTGGGATGGGTTCCCCTCTGTTGGTTCTGGATCTGAGGCGAGGCTGGCACAGCTCAATGATTTGCTGTAGAATGGCCCTGTCCACCCTATAGTGCTCCACTATTTCCAGCTCATGTAGCCCCTGGTAGGTTACCCTGGGTCTGTACACTCTTTTTTTTTAAACATGTTTTTACTGTGTGCAAATGTATTGTGGAGCTTTTCTCCCTGGGCCTCCGCTGAAAATGGACCTGTGTCTAGTCAGATTTATCCCAGTAAACAAATTTAAAATAAAAATAACTACATAAATAAAAATAAATTCTCCTCCTCACTGTGGGTTGGTTGTTAGCATTCTCCTCCTCAATACCCCCCCCCCCGTCTTTTGCACATACTGGTAAATCAAAGCCACAGTAGCCCCTAACATGTTTTGTTAGTTGTGTGAGTTTAACATTTTCACACTTGTGTACACCAGAGGTGTAGTGTTTGTGAGAAAAATCAGTCTGTAAGGTGTTTGAATAGTTTATAGTGGTGTGCTGGGCTGCTGCATGTGTATTTGGTTGATTCTGATACATTCCACCTGCCAGCTATGCTAGTTCTATTGGATTGCCTTCCTACTACTGTTTCCCCTACATCCAGTCGGAAAGTTGCTTGCATAGTTTATAGTGGTGTGCTGGGCTGCTGCATGTGTATTTGGTTGATTCTGATACATTCCACCTGCCAGCTATGCTAATTCTCCTTGATTGCCTTCCTACTGCTTTTTCCCCTTCCAGTTTCCTCCCTGTTTAAGCCATTTCCTTTTTTTTTTTTTAAAACCCGGTGCATGCCTCAGACATATGTTCAGGCAATGTACACAGTTCTAAGCAACTACAGACACACCCCCTTCCTTGACTGTGCTTAGCTAAGGCAAACACTGGCCTCAGGGCTCTAATGAGCTTACAGCAAGCATGACACACCTCCTTCTAAAGTCATCAGGATCTTATTCTTACACTGCTGTGTGCATGCACCTACACGGTTAGGTGCAGGCTCACACTTAGAGGAAATCTGTGATTCACCATTAATCCCCTCATTTACAACCCCCCCCCCCCAGTGTAAGTCCATAGTTACGCACTCAAGCACACCCTTTCCCCTTGACAGCCACTGCTCTCTGGTTTTGTTTACATTCTGTATGCCATAGACTATAATGGCAAAATGCAGATTTCTTTAAAATTGCATTTTTTTCTTTATTTTCCCCAACCCTGTGTTTGCTGCCCTGAGCTTAAACGGCCAAGATCAGACATTTCTTTTTAAAGCAAATATACATATTTTGATGCCAATGGCCTTATATTTGGCCATTGACATGTGTGTTTAACATTAATACATGCTTTCCACAAGGTGTCATGCCTCCATTTGGTCAGAGATCTGCTCTGAGTTACAGCATAATGGCACTAAATATACAGAACCAACTGATATTGCCAATATCCTAGCAGATAGGTTCAGTGCTAACTTTACCCCCTTCTCACTCCCTAGAGGGCCCATCTCTATACCGGAAGAATGCAAAGTTCCTATAATCATGGCTGCACAGGTAAAAAAACACACTCTCCAAAGCCAAGAACACAGCATCTATGGGACCTGACGATATCCCAGGCTGCGTTCTACACGAACTACAGAATGAACTGGCACCCTACCTAAGTACCATGTTCAATCATAGCCTCACCTCAGGCTTTGTACCCACTGAATGGCGCACCGTGACAGTTATCCCACTCCACAAAGGGGGAGCCACGACTGACCCCGGGAACTACCGCCCCATTAGCCTGACGAGCCTGGTCTGCAAGGCCATGGAATGTATCATCATGGAACTCATAAACAAAGACATTGGTAATCTCCAAACTTTGGACCCTACTCAGTTTGGATTTGTAAAAGGCAGATCATGTCTCCTAAACCTGATTGACTTCTTTGAAGCAGTCACCAAAGCCATAGATGATGGTAAAATGGTTCACACAGCTTATCTAGATCTTGCCAAGGTTTTTGACACCATCCCCCACTCTGGAATTATAGATAAGCTCACTAAACTAGGTATAAATCCCTATGTCACAAGATGGGTTGCCAACTGGCTCATGGACAGAACCCACTCTGTGAAAGTAGCGGACTCCAAATCCAACATCAGACCAGTGACAAGTGGAGTACCACAGGGTTCAGTCCTGGGTCCTCTCCTGTTTGGTATCTACTTCTCTGAAGTGCAGGCCAACACAGAAGGTCTTTGGCTAACAAAGTTTGCAGATGACTGCAAACTAGGAGCCATAATCGAAACTCCTAACGATGTGGACAAACTACAAAAGGGCCTCACTGAGACAGATACCTGGTGTCAAAGCCATGGCCTGAAGCTCAATGCCAAAAAGGGTATTGTCATCCCCTTTGGTAAAAACTCTGTACCCATGAACTACCACATAGCTGGAAGTCTACTTAATGCCAAAAATGTGATGAGACCTTGGGACACAGGTGGACAGTAGTCTCTCCTTTGATAATCATATTGTCACAGTGGTCAGGAAATTCTTCTACGTGGCTCATCTCATCACAAAAGGATTCTCATCCAGAAAAAAAGAGGTCATTGTTCCCCTCTACTCATCACTCATTAGACCCATTATAGAGTACAACGCCCCTTTTGGTATGTACCTCACAAGACATCTACAACAACTGGAAAGACCACAGAAATACCTCACAAAGAGGATTACTGGCCTCAAACAGATGCCCTATGCAGACTGTCTCAAAAACTACAGCTTTACTCCATCGCATATCGCCTACTCAGGGGCGATCTCTGCCTAACATACAAAGCTATGTCAAACCCAGAGCTGTTGGACATGCTCCACTTAAAGAAATCCCAATCCTTCCGAGCTACATGCTCTAGGGACCTTAACCTTGTCACCACAATAAACAGAACATGCTGGAGGGATAGATTCCTGTCCCACAGACTTCCCATACTCTGGAACAGACTACCTATCTATGTCAAACAGAGCTCCTCATTAGCACTCTTCAAGAAAAATCTTGATGATTGGATGGGAAATGGGAAATTCACCCCGGGGATCACTTCTGTGGCTCTGCTCGACAGGGGCATAGGAAAATAATTTTCTTGGGTGGCGAAAGCCAGGGTACATTTTTTGGCTAGGCTTGTATGGACCCTAGGGCCGATAGCCTAGTACCTACCTATGAACCTATGCAGAAATGTATTCAGTTACTAACTTGAATACATTTCTGCTCTGACACTGTTTCTGCACGGAGTCTGAGCAGCTTTGTGGATCACAAAATCACCTCATTTGCATGGTTTTTACCAGCAGATGAGGTGATTTGCATCCCACATGGCTTTCCATGCAGGATATGTGTAGGGCCACTCATGCACATGCAAATAGCATGTACATGGATCACAAAGCGGCCATTTTCCATGCAGGAGTAGCTACACTGTTCCTGCATAGAAAATAGACATAGCTGAATACCGCAGGTTGTCTGTAAATATAGTTTAATATAAAAAATTTATTGATGATGTTTTTACTGTGTGGAAAGGAAAAGGGGAAAGTTTTTAAACAGTTTGTAACATACTTGAATAAGTCAACTAAATTTTTAAAATGTACATATAAATGATCAGAGAGATTGATTTTTTTAGATGTTTTGATCAGAGTAGACAAAAATAAAATACATTTTAATATGAGTATCTATATGAAACCAGAGCTTTACAACAGTCACTTACATAATGAAAGTACACACCCACCAGATTTGAAGAGGGGGATAATTAAAGAGCAAGTTATTATCCTCACAAAATGAATTCAGACCTTAAACAGTATGTCCTATGCAGATCACCTCAAAGCCCTAGTTCTATACTTTGTTTTCTAAAGACTGTTGAGAGACAATATGTGCCTGGCATATTACTGAATTTAGGGGTTTAAACTTTGCTTGCAACATAATTAGGACATGTTGGAGGTACAAGTATTTGTCTCTGAGGAATCTACTTCTCTGGAACAGGTTTCCCATGTATGTGAAGCATAGTTTTTCCATAGCTCTATTCTACAGAAACCTGGACCAATGGATACAAAATCAGAAATATACTTCAGGTCTATCACCTATACCCGAACAGGAAAGAGGCAGCCTGAAAATATTTCCCTAGATTACATATGCCCCATAAAATAACCTCTGAGTCATATAAACTTGTGAGACATAAATTTAGGATGCTTGGCTTATATAGGCCCTCATAGTCGTTAGCC